>NC_033629.1:1139489-1407221 GCF_001540865.1 Ananas comosus
ATATATATATATATATATATATATATATATATATATATATATAAAACAGTCAAGTACTTTGAACAAGGTATGTATTTGGAAGACCACAAAGATATTAATAATGTAGGGAGCAAAGTCATATTCCAAAGGGTTGGTGTGTTTACATGTAGACCAATTGAGTTCCTTTGCAAACAAGGCAAAAGAATTTCTTTAACGCCCTAATTTCTACGCCAATTTGTTGTGTTAGATTATTAGTTTTCTTGTCATTTTCTGTTTGGTCAACACAAATTGTCACTATCTTCGTGACTCAGAGTCAACTCAATATTTTGGGCATAAAAATGTAGACGGTGAGGAACCCACATTGTGAAAACTGCGAAAATTCGAGGAAAACAGTGCACTACAACTTATAAAACATATATAGTTTATAAACAAAAACACTTTATTTAAATATTTTTATATAAATAATTTTTTTAAGAAACAGTAAACTAGAGGATAAATATTTTTATTTTACAAAAATTTTTATTAAAAGTTATTATTGTTTTTGTTATTATTATTAATAGAAATTGCAAAAAGGCCATAGGTATTTAACTGTGCAATAAATAAATACATTAGCTTCTACTCAAACATTTCTTCTTTGAGACTATACTACAAGGTTTGCTTAACTATTTTAGCTACCCATCCATGTTACTAAAGCTTCCATCCTTACTCTTCCTTCTCCATCTTCTCCTTCTCCTTAAGCTTGTAGCTTCTTCTCCTACCGAAGGAGTAAACTTCACCATCAATGGATTCTCCCGAGCCAACCTCACCCTCGACGGCATCGCGACGGTATCCTCCAATGGCCTCTTAATCCTAACGAACAACACTATTGAACAAAAAGGCCACGCCTTCCACCCTTCCCCTCTCTGCTTCCGCTGCAACCTCTCCGACGGTAGCATCCCCTCCTTCTCCACCACCTTCGCCTTCGCCATCGCCCCCCAGCTTGCCGACCTCGGCGGCAACGGGTTCGCCTTTGTAATCACCCACTCGACAGACTTCTCCAATGCCCAACAGGCCCAGTTCTTGGGCTTGTTCAACCCGGGCAACAATGGCAACGCCACCAATCATGTCGTTGCCATCGAGCTCGACACGATACTCAACCCCGAGTTCCAAGACATCGACGACAACCACGTCGGGATCGACATCAATGGGTTGCAGTCCCAGGCAGCACGAACAGCCGGGTACTATGCGGACAATACCGGAGAATTCAGGAACTTGACCCTCATCAGTGGCAAGGCCATGCAAGTGTGGGTCGACTACAACGGCATAGATTCGATGCTAAATGTTACGCTCTCCCCTATAAACAAAATTGGAACGCCGACGACGAAGCCTACTAAACCGTTGATGTCGTTCACGGTCAACCTCTCCGCCGTGCTGTTAGACTTGCCCGTGCACGTGGGCTTCTCCGCGGCAACGGGCTCCATGACGTCGTCACACTATGTCCTCGGATGGAGCTTCGCCATGGGCGTAGGTCACGTTCAGGCCCCGCCCCTTGACTACTCGAAGCTGCCTGCGATCCCCCGCGCGAATCTCAAACGCCACAGGTCGAGAACTCTGGGCTTGTGGCTGGCCGTGGCTTCTTTAGTGTTCGTGCTGCTGGTGACGGTTGTGGCATTCACGGAGGTGAGGCGGCGGAAAAAGTACGCGGAGCTTCGCGAGGATTGGGAGGTGGAGTTCGGGCCACACCGGTTCTCCTACCGAGACCTCTTCCGAGCCACCAACGGGTTCAGCGAGAGGGAGCTGCTGGGAGTCGGCGGCTTCGGGAGGGTCTACAGAGGAACATTGCCAAATTCTGGAGCGGAGGTGGCGGTGAAGAGGGTCTCCCACGAGTCGCGGCAGGGGATGCGGCAGTTCGTGGCGGAGATTGTCAGCATGGGCCGCCTCCGCCACCGCAACATCGTGCAGCTGCTCGGCTATTGCCGTCGCAAGGGGGAGCTTCTCCTGGTCTACGACTTCATCCCCAGTGGTAGCCTCGACAAGTACCTGCACTATGGACGGGATCATAAGCCTGCTCTCGGGTGGTCGCAAAGGTTTCGGATCGTGAAAGGGGTCGCGGCGGGGCTCCTCTATCTTCACGAAGAGTGGGAGCAAGTCGTTGTGCACAGAGACATCAAGGCAAGCAATGTGCTGCTGGACGGCGAGATGAACGCCAAGCTGGGAGATTTCGGTCTCGCGAAGCTGTACGACCACGGGATCGATCCGCATACAACCCACGTGGTGGGGACGATGGGTTATCTCGCGCCGGAGCTTGTAAGGAGTGGGAGGGCATCCACTGCCACCGACGTGTTCGCCTTTGGAGTTTTCGTCTTAGAGGTCGTATGAAACAACTGTTTTTCTCAATCAATCTTATATCAACTGTTAGTTAGAGAAGGAATTAATATAGTGTTGTGCGTTTTAATATTTTATATTCAACAGGTTGCTTGCGGGCGGAGGCCGGTGGAGGAATTGGCCGTGGGCCCGCAAGGGGAGCAACTCATGTTGGTGGATTGGGTGATCGAGAATTGGCGAGAGGGTTCGATTCTCGACACGGTGGATTCCGGATTGGGAGGAGAGTACGCAAGGGAGGAGGCGGAGATGGTGCTGAAGCTGGGTCTGATGTGCTCGCACCCGCACCCGGAGGCACGGCCGGGCATGCGGCTGGTGGTGCAGTACTTGGAGGGCCGAGCACCGCTCCCGGAGCTGTCGCCGGATTATCTCTACTTCCGCAACCTATCATTGGCTTACAACGAAGGTTTTGATGATTTTGTCATCTCCTATCCATCCTCCGTGCCAAGTGCATCTACTTTCTCCGGAGGAAAATGAACATTAGCTATGTATTTTATTTTTTTAGGAAAGAAATAGCACATTAAAAAGATGAATTAAGGTGCAGAAGTAAAATAAGGGATCTCCGAACAGGACTGGAATGATAAAAAAAAAAACAAATAAAAGTTATCTATGACAAGAATTATTTATAGTTTGCATGAATATAGAATGCCACGTATTCGGATCATTCTTAATGTTCGCGTGGGCTGCTGCAATGTTGGCGTGCGATTTGGTTTCACGTAAAATTATGAAAAAAATAAATTTTGACAATATTTTTTTCTTTCTTTAGTATTTAATTTGTAAGAAAAAAAATAATTTTTTATGATAATTATTTGGTTGAAAGAAAAAAAAAATAGATAAAAAACTATTCAGTATATCATATATTCTATATATTATTAATATATAACAATTATCATATATATTATTATTATAATTTTTATTTATAGATTAAATATACTTAAAATTATAATAAACACATTACATAATTTATAAGAGTTATATATTTGGATATTAATAAATAATTACAAATTTATAAATAAAATATTATATAATAATATTCTATATAAAAATAAATATATATTTATANTATATATATATATATATATATATATATATATATATATATATATAATGAGAGGGAGGTCCACTATAAACTTCCGTCCCACACGGTCCACAAGGCGGAAATAGCCTTGCGGCCGTCAGCAGCAATTTTTGCTCCACAACTTTTCGTTTTCCGTCTCGCTTGGGCAAAAAACAAAAGAGGATATTTTCATCTAAATATATAAAATTATTTTTCACTAAAAATTTTTTTATGTGGAACCAAACGGGCACAAATTATTTTTCAGCCAAATTTTTTTTTTTTCACCCTATTTTACATCAAACTAAACACACCCTAAGTGTACCTCAATTCGTTCTGAATCCTTCAACCTGAGCTATACTAAAAAAAAAAAAAAAAGATTTGTAGTAGTAATAATTATTTTTATAACACTTAACACAAATATCAATGAAAATATATTTTAACAGTGATTTCTTATATTAGTTCTAAACCGTCGGTATATAATTTAGTTTAAATTAAATTAATTTTTTTTTCATCCAATCCTCTTAGAAAATAAAAATTTCGGAATAGTGATAAAAATAGTATTATGAAAACTATCCGGCTACATTATTGGATCTAAATATAAAAATAATAATAATATAAAAATAAATTTTTTCCGATTTAAATTTATTAATGTCAAATTTATTCTAACCTTCAACAACAACTGGTGAATAAATTTAATGATTTTTTATTGGAATTTTATATTGTATTGAAAATTTAGTAAATCCCCAAACTCGACCCAGGAAAAAAATACTCGCTAAAATCTAGCCCAACTAAACCCAGTCTAGAGGAACACACACACACCCAAAGAAAAACAAAATAAAATAAAATAAAATAAAACCCCCTCCCTATTCTTATTCCCCCTTATTTCTAATAAAAATATTATAATCTTTCTATTCTAAAAATAACATTTGGATATAAAGAGGAGAATAAGAACTTATTCCTTATATTATACTAGAACCAAACACTATCTGAATGTACGAGCGCCTGAAAAAAGATAATAAAATTAATTTCTTCTAAATTTATGAAAGACAAAAGATGAATAAAAAGATTTAGAAAGAGGGTTCTAATAGAAATTAGAGAGGAGGGGACGTGTATCTCTTTTTTTCTTAGTAAATTTTTTTTATATTTGGGTCAGTTTTTTACTAAGAAGTCGTATTTATGGTGATAAATCGATATGAACGTTTCCGTTATCTCAATAATTAATATCTGAGCAAGTAGTGATTTATACAGTAAATGATATCAAAATGAGTTTTGAATTCTCAACAGCAACGCTAGTGGGCACTAGTATCATATTCCAAATTGTATAGTTATGTATTTATCTATCTCCACATGATTAAAGTGTACGAAAACCCCTTCAACTGCAGGCGATTTTAAAAATCTCTCCAGTTTTGTCCAAATTAACTATCCAATATCCTCCAGTTTTGTCTGAATTTAACATTTCATAAACATTTGACAAGATTATATTAATATTTATTAATAATTATAATTATTTCGTAGTTAAGATAATTAACAATCAACAACTAAATGAGCTAATAATTTTTTTAAAAAAATTTAAATTCTAATAATTAAAAATAATTTAAATTAACAAAATAAGAAGCTAAAACGTATCAAATCAACCGTGCAGGGTCATAATTCAAAACGTTCAATGGTTGAAGGGGTTCTTAGTGAATCTTCAAACTTAGAAATTCAAGTGGCTTCTGGAGATTTCGAAAAGAAGTGCGAACAGAGCGCGCGAAAGGAACCCGAACGAAGTCGGAAGAAGCTTCCAGAAGCAGCGACGGCGACGCCAACGGCGAACTCCGCACTCCGATCGGCAGCCGCGGCGGCGGCGGCGCGCACGAAGCCCTCGGTCGCCTCCGCAGAGCTACGCCGCCTCCCCCCTCGCCGGAGCTTCTCCTCCGCCGCTCACCACGACGACGCAAGTACGTCCTCTCGACCCAACACCACCCCTCTACCCCCTTCTTCTTCTTCTTCTTCTTATCGATCCTAGGGTTAGGGTTTCGACTCATTCGCTACTCGTCCTTCTCCATCTTCGTCGTCGTCATCATCATCTTCTTCTTCTAGCTCAGGTGAGGCGGAGAAATGGGAGAAGATCACGTACGCGGGGATTATAACGTGCACGATCCTCACCATTTATAACCTTCGAAAGGGTCATCACCACTACCCGGATCCTCCTGTAAGATTTTTCCTTTTATCATTATTATTATTATTGTAGGGTTTTGAGTCGGTAGTAATGGTTTGTTTTTTTCTTCCTTTTTTTTGCAGCCGTACCCGTATCTCCATATCCGGAACAAAGAGTTTCCTTGGGGTAATGTTCTAATTTTGTTTGCTAATAATTTTTTGTATTCTGATGATATTTTAAAATGTTGTGTCGTCCGTTGATTACTATGTTAGAACTGCTATAACCAGGAACTAGATACTAAAATTACTTTTACTGAGGGGGCGAGTGATTTTGATGGGCATTTTGTCCACGAAAACATGTAATCTGATGTGTATCGTTTATAAAATTGTAATTTTTGTTTTCACAAGTCAAACAGATTGATGAGAATTAGTTTTGATGCATCTTTACTTCCACAATGGAATGTGCAGTATGCTGAAATAGAACTTTTGTAAAGTTGATATTTTTCGCACTTACTGTTGAAATTCTCGCTTATTTGCGGCGACCATTGATTGCAGCATATAACTTTGCAAGATCTTATTTCATATGTATTCCTAATATTTGTGATTATATACTATTTATAGAACATGCATGCAAATAATCGAGGTTTTCAAGGGTACATATGCAAATACCAGGTTTTTATTTGTGTTATTTCTGATATGATTATGTATTTCATATAGTTATATTAACTTTTTCACAAGATTGTTTGTTGGATCCTCATCATTATCCCTTCTAATAATTGGAGGTTTATTCTTTCAATCCTTCTTGAGCTGTCCATATTCATGGCTTATGAGTTATTATGCTCCAACCCTTTCAATTAATTTGGGATGTTATGTATGTATCTCCAGGTCCTGATAGCCTTTTTGAAAGCATGAAGAAGAAGCATTCAGACCATTAACACAGCTCTCTAGGGCTTGTTCTGGAAGAACTTTCTATGGAACATTCTACGATTGATCGAGTGCCGTTTGTGCATGTTTGTTGTTTTAGTTCTAATTCTAAAAGTTTAGTGAACTTTGCTGTTGAGAGAAGTTTGGTGTATGTATGAATTATGATACCAGTTGTAATGACTCTAGTGTTGGAACATATATTATGTACAAGTGTATGAATGATACTTGTTGAAATATGTATATATATTCTCTGCATCATTTTGTGAATTACTTATACTGTTACAATTCATGTGTGAAAAGATTAGGGCTGTAAGCCTGTGCTGTAAATAGGAAGAATTTCATATGCCCATTCTGATGTATGGCATGATTTTGCCTAACTAAACAGTTTGTCGGAACAAAGCACTTTGTTGATCATTTCAATGGATTACAAAAAGATAGTAGTAAATCAAAATTCGCCGACTCTTGCAGAACATTTGATGTGTAAAATTACTTGTACACATTGCATATGATGTGGGCATCATTCATCAAGTGCAAATCAGCGAAAAACATTCTCTGTAACCTCAACATGAGAAAGATAAAGAAGTAAAAAGCCTACATATCAAGCTCTAATCTGCGATAGAAAAACCTCCATCCCTTGGAAATACCATCACTCTGCGGTGTCTTCTTCGTCTTTCACTACTTCACCTTGGATAACAGGTAAAGTAGATAGATCGAGGTGAGCATCTGCGACTAATTTATTCACATCTACATCTCCGACATCATTCGCCGCTACAGATACCGTAGAGTTCTCTCCAAAGTCCTCTTGCTCAAGTGTAAAGCTAGGATTATTCAGCGTCGGCTTGTTTTCCTCATCAATTTCCCTCTTAACACTAACATGTTTTTCTTCTTCCATTGATTCCAAATTGAAAGTCTGATTTTGAAGAGGAACACTGTTATCCGTGACACCGTCAGAAGCAGCAATTTGATGACGATGGTGATCATTGAGAGACCCCTCTTTCCCATCCAACCCAACAATGGATTCGTTATGATTCGAACCGACACCATTTGTGGATGCGTTATCATCCGGAACAGTCTTCTTCAACGAGCTATCGCCGTCGCCGTCGCCATCGCCATCGCCTTCACCAAAATTTGTATCATCATCGATTGTGGAACCAATATCACCGTTATTGTCGTCGTCTCCAACGAATTTCTCCTCATCGTTCTCATCACCGTTTTCCATTTTCTCCTCATTTTCTTCGCTCTTATCATCTTCGTATTCTAGATCTCTATCTTCACGAGCCACGCGAGAAGCCTCTCCACGGCCTCGACCGTCGGCGTCTTCTCCCTCATCTTCCCTCTCCTCGTCATCTCGCTCATTTCCTCTCACTTGTTCACCCTCGCCAATCTCTTCCTCCTCTTCCATCACTCGCTTAACTGCTTCTCGTTCCTTCTCTCGCTCTTCGTCGAGATTCGCCTCCTCATTGTCCGGCAGATCTTTGCGGCCTAATTTAACAAATCTTTGCTGCTCCTCCTCAAGGTTGGATGAAGTCGCCAAATTTTCATCGACGGACGCCTTTTTCTTGTCGTAAGAGTGCTTCAATTGATACAAAAGCCAGAAGGACACAGCAACCAGTAGGCTCATCTGAAGAACATGCTTCACCCTGAGCACTTTGTTTCTTTGATTCCTACTTGATGATTGTCTCAACATGTTACTATCTAGGTACAGAAGAGAAATCTAAATTATATCCCCTTACTTCAGGATTAATCTCTTTGTTGTATTTGTCCAAGATGTGCCTAAGAAAAGTGAAATAGAACATGGAATTTGGTCACATTTGAAGCAGTAAATGTGACAAACATCACAAATATAGAGGGTAAAAGATTGTATTAAAAATTGGAGCAATTGATAATAATAGCATACAAGATTCATGTAACATGAAGGCATAACAAAATACTAGCTCCTTTTACTGAATTAAAGATAACTTTTTTACCAAAAACAGGAAGGGCAGAGAACAGGATGAAATTATTGGAATAATTAATAATTATTCGCGCAAAATCGGAGAGAACAAACTAAAAAAAAAAAGAAAAAAGGGACAGAAATTGAGGTGGAAAATAAATTTAGATTTGTTGCACTTCTATATAATTCCTGAGTAGGATTACAAAAATGAAATAAAATGAAATGCACTACATATATACCACCAAATACTGAGCAAAGAGAAGATAAAAGCAACAGTATATTTCCTCCATCTAAAATCCAGTAAAAAGGTACCTTCCCAACCCCAGAATCACATGAAAAATCCAATTTTTCCTACTAATAATACAAACCAACATCGCAAATGTTCCTTTTTCAGCTCCAAGAAGCATAAAAATATCGAATCTAATAAGACCATATTATAAAAGGAACAAAAGAGGAGAAAAACCTAAAAAAAACCCAACTTGTATAGGAAAAAAAAACAAAATAAAAGAGAAAATGAGAGAGAGAGAGAGAGAGAGAGAGAGAGATTACTTATTATAGTCGAAGCCCCCAATGCTATAATCACAGTCACAGGAGCAGCTTCACAAGAAGAGTAGGATAAATACCAACAGTGTGTGTGTGTGTGTGTGAGAGAGAGAGAGAGAGAGAGAGAGAGAGAAAATAAGTGGGAGTGAGCTGGGGAATTTAAATTGGGTTTTTTTTTTATAATTAAAGAAGAGAATAAGTGCCCTTTTTAATTTGATCCTATTTGAGTTATTAAATGAGGGAGCATGCATATAAAAGCAAAGTGTTTCACCTGGCAAGTGGCAAGGGGCCATGTGAATATGTGATGTGAATGTCTCATTGTTTTGCTCATCAGAGGAAGAGAAGTTAATGCCTGGATCCTGGTCCACTATGGACTTATTTAGCAAATTGAAAACCCACAACTCAAATTAAATTAATGGATGGATCCCTGTAACGAGCTATGCAAACTTATCAGCCAGTCAATTGAGATCTATCTAATAAAAAAGTATCATGTGCCCCTCTTTTGAAGATTTTTTTATTTCTCTATCGTCTCATTTTATTTAAATAATTTTTTGTTCTTGAACGATTTTTCTCAAAAAAAAAAATCAATAGTTAACAAGAGCAGCGATTTTAGAAATCAATAACAATATTAAAAGGAATAAAAGCAAAAAAAGAATCTTCATAGAATACGTTAAAACCGTTGTGACAGATGCAATTGTATTATCCATTTCAATAACTTAAAGGAGCATTTGTTAACTTTTGTGACTATTTGATATTTTGATCATAAACATGTAAAATCATTTGGATTTTAGGACATTTGGCTGATGTGGTGGACCCGGCTCACAAACTAATTTGTCTAGGAATCTGTGTGTGGGCCCAACAACATCAATGCGCTTGGGCTTGTGGCTTAAGGGGCCCAAAATATGTACTGGGCCAAGGACTGCATCATAACATATTTGTTATTGGGCCGAAATAATCGCTAGGCCCATTTATATGCGTCACACCACTTACTTGTTACTGAGTGTGTTTTTTTGTTTATTTTTCTTCTATTCTTTTATTTCCCAATTCATACTATGTTTTTTTGACAAAAAAAATAAAAAAAATAAAAAATAACCGACCTGGGATCCATACATGATACACTTTTTCACAACAATTTGTATCAACCATTTAATTCTTTTTTATTACTTTATATGAGATTTTTCTTATATACACATGAGAGAGAGGGAGAGGGAGCAAGAGAGCTTTTCCTAAGCAAGCCAACATAGAATATTGCGTCAATCTCTTTTATGTTTTTTTTTTTTTTTTGGGCTTTGATCACGTTTAAAACATCAAATAAAGTACAAGATGCCGCGAGTTTTTAACTAGCTTTCAAGATCTAGAAGTACACAATTTGTTTTCCATACATAAGAACCCCACAGGAAGGAAGGTTCACAAAATTCTCTATCTCTGTGACCAAATAAAAAGAAAGAACAAGAATGTTCGTACGTGAATACGATTCTTCGACAAAAAATGTTCATTCATCTTGATGAAGATTACTCCATCTTTAGCCTTATTAATTTGTTCTGAAGTATGGAATCACTAACGTACGTAACCTTTCAAAAGAAAAAGGAAGAAGAAGAAGGAGAAAAGTAGTACACTGATTTAATTAATAAGTTGCTTTTATTTTTCACTCATCTGGGAGTAATTTTTCAAAACACATGTACATCTCTCTTATTTCTCAATCAATTGACAATAAAAATGAATCTACACTAAAGTGGCGATGGACCGCCAATCAAAATTTTACTGTGAAATCCCTTTACGACTTCGTCACTGATGCAGGTCAGATTGATCCACTGTATGATCATCTCTGGGGGTTAAAAATTCCGCTCAAGCTAAAAATTTTCATTTGGATTCTACTGCGCAAGAGACTACTTACAGCGGACAGATTGATTCGTTGGGGGAGTTCGGTGGACATGCATTGTATGCTGTGTGGGTCATTCCCTGAAACCTGCGACCACCTATTCGCCGAATGCATCTTTGTTAAATATCTTCGACTTGTAATGGGAGTTACCGGGGCGGCCGTTTTGGACGCGGGGGATGTTCGGCGGATTTGGGTCCAGGTCTCTGACAACATAAACACCCGAGCGAGATCAAACAGTCTAACACAGATAGCGGCAATCTGGTGGGTCATTTGGACGGAACGCAACAATACTATCTTTCGCGACTACCTCCCCAATGCTACCAGGGCTCTCGAGCACATCTCTACCTNGGGCACAAATCTCCGACAGCATAAACAACCGAGCGAGATCGAACGGTTTAACACAGCTTGCGACAATCTGGTGAGTCATTTGGACGGAGCGAAACAGGATCATCTTCGGGGAGGGGTCTCCCGACGCCTCCCGGGCTCTGGAACGAGTTGTCGCTCTCATCAAAGACTGGTCTGACGCTATGGGAATCTGAGCTATATCTTTACTCACTTTACCCTCTTTTACTACGCCTTTTATTTTGTTTTTCTCGTCTCCCCCTGTTTTGTTTTAGTCCTAATTTGTTTTGTTTGGTTTTACGATTCCCGTTGCACGGGCTTGTTTTCCTCATTTCCTGCTTTTATGTTTTGTCGGCTCGGTCAGGAGGCCCCAGTTGCTTCCATCATGTATGCCTAATTCATTTTACTTAATGAATGAAGCAGGTAGCTTGCTACCTATTTCTCAAAAAAAAAAAATGAATCTACATGCATATAATTTTCATTCCTGTTGAAGTTACAGCATTACGGTACTACAATACTATCGACTCAATGGCCTCAATAATTTTGTGCTCTTCGCTTGCATGAGAAGCATGCGTCAATCACGTTCCTCCTCCTCATCTTCATCATCAATTCATGATCATTATTTCGCACGCTCAATTTATAGCCAAATTTTTACTTCGTTAACAGTTAAAGTGACCGATTCGAACTGATCGAAGAAGAGGAAGATGATGATAATTAATGATGAGACACATAAAGCGGTGTATCCAACTAGGGCCAATGAAATTTCTCTTTGGAGATGTATCAAAATCTCGAGCTAAATGTGTACAACTACATTCCACTGCAGCATTTAAGTAGTAAAAAAAGATATTTAAAAAAAAGGGGGTGTAGTACTTTGTTATTCTCACCAAATACAAACGTCCCAGTAGGACACAGCTAATTATCACAATTAGTTATTTTGTCCCACCAAATATATATTCTTGCTGTTCGCACGGAGCAGCTGGATTTGAAAGCAACACAGGATCCACCCTCTACCAAACTCACGTGCAAATCAGTACCTGATCATGAAATTATATTACGATTTTAAAATTTTATATTTAAGTTTCATTAGACTTCTAATTTTATTTATTTATTCCCAAATAATTTAAAGTTACATTTGGCACGTAAGGTTCTTTACTGGCATATCAAATTTGTCTAAGAATTAAAGTTTTTACTGCAACAGAAGGAAGAATTTTAGATTAGAGCTTATTTTATTTCAATATTTTACTTGTTCACCAAATACTAATTGTTTAGTGAACTTAAATTTATGTATAATAATAATAATAATAATAATACTGTACTTATTATTAATAACAGTGTCCACAATTGTGGCAATCACCTGCAGTAATGGGCACTGTTTTTGCAACGCAAAACACAGAATAGTAATGTTGGTATATTTTGCTCCGCTTATGCATGTGCAGGTGCTTTAAGCAACAGCAATTCTGGCGCGAGTGGATTCTAAGCCTGAATTTTTTTTTTTTAAGAAGAAGTATTTCTCGTCCTTTCGTTTCAAATTTAAATCTACGTTGAAGTTTAAATTTATGTAAAAATATAAAATTCTGATTTTACGGACGTCATCCGATTTGACAGGGGCAGCAAAGGACAACAAACTATGTGTCAAAGTCGCTGGTCCATCCATGAATAAACCTCCGATCAGAAACAGCTGAACTCAAATTTAAATTCAAATTCCAAAAATTTAAAAAATTTAAAAAATTTAAAATTTAAACCCCACACCTTCACCTTCAAAGCTGTTCTAGAGCTCAGTGAGCACTGCAACTTCGTACTACTCGGCGCAGCATTGAAAGGTTATATCAGCAGCAGCAGCAGCAGCTGATGCGTATGCGTACAGATGAACCGCTTTTTCCCAACCGCAGCACATGTGCACGGTGGGGCCCACAAGAGCTGTATCCATTTTTATTAACGCCCTGAAGCGGAGCGGTGGAGGACAAACAAACACTCGACAAGAGCCCGTACCGTCCGGGCTTTCTCTATCTTGGGGCGGAAACGGGAAAACCCCCTTCTAATCTTGGCATCTAAGCAAATTACCAACTGGGCTTATTCACGAAAAAGCAAACAAATATAATATAAATACTAAAAATAATAATACGCACATCCAAACAAAGCAGATTTGTTGATAGCAATGATAACACAAAACACTCCATGATGATTATAATAATAATAACATTATAAGAGAGAAAAACCATATTTCTCTCTCACTCTCTCTCTCTCTCTCGCCCGCTCGCTCTCTCTCTCTCTCTCTCTCTCTCTCTCTTCTAGACTTTCAAAAAACACCTAGAAGACTAATTAAAACCCTCACCCCAAAACCACACCAAAAGTTAATTAATCCCACCACAAAAAAACGAAAAAAAAACCAACAGGAAATTAACGCCGATTCTGTACAATTGCGACTTAACCACACAATTACTACTACTAAGTCTAAATTAATTAATTAATTAATTAGCTAAAACAGAAAAGGAGGCGCATAGAAGAGTTTTTTTTTCTTTTTTTTTTTTGTTCTTAATTAATATGACGGACGGACGGAGGAGGGGATCAGCGGAGGGAGTCGGAGGGGGTGAGCTCCTTGCGGAGCTTGCGCGAGAACAATCGGCAGGCGTCCATGCTGAGGTCGACGGCGGCGGCGAGGGCGACGAAGGCGGCGGCGTCCTCGGCGCAGGCCACGTGGTGCACGCCGACCTCCACGGCGGGCCTGCTGCCCCTGCAGCTGCGGCCCTCCCCCGCCACCGTGCTGGACATGACGAAGCCGCGGTAGTGGGAGAAGGGCCAGAGGCCGTGGCCGAAGTCGCCGCTCCCGGCGCGGGGGCTGCAGCCGGGGGAAGAGGAAGAGGAGGAGGAGGAGGAGTGTTTTGGGGCCAGGGGGTGGGCGTGGGAGGCGGTGAGGTCGACGGTGAACTTACCGCCCTTGGCGGCGCTGAGGGAGGACTCGGCGAGGGGGATGGCGACGCTCATGGAGGTGTCGGGGAGGAGGAGCTCGAAGCGGTAGCCGAGGGCGTCGGAGGAGGAGGCGCCGCCGCCGCCGCCGCGGTCGCGCCAGGCCTCGAGGCGGCCCCAGGGCTTCCAGGTGCCGTCGCCGGGGCGGAGGATGAGCCACGCGCCCGGGTTGGAGCGGCTCACCCGGTCCGTCCCGGGGGACGCCACGAACGGGGTCACCATCGACGCCACCGCCACGGGCGACCCGGACAGGTCGTGCACCGTCACCGACCACCCCTTCCGCTCCTTCGCCGGCCGCTCCCGCTCCCGCTCCCGCTCCGACCCGAACGACGCCAGCCACCCCCTCGCCTCCGACTGCACCACCGATCTGTCCGAGCAAATCGACAATAATCAATTACTCACCCATCCATCCATCCATCCATCCATCCAGCTGCAGGGGTTGGTGTTTTGAATATATTCTTCGAATGCAGATCGATTGATTGTACCTACCTGGAGCGCAGGTGGCAGTCGCTAGGGTTTCGGAAGCTGAACTTGCAGGTGAAGACGGGCTGGCGCATGGAGCCCTGGAGCTGGAAGACCTGGGGGCTGCACTCGGGCTCGCCTTCGAACTCGAAGACGAAGCGCGGGTCGGGCTCGGAGCGGACGGTGAGGTGGATCAGCGCCGAGGGGGCCGCGCCCTTGGCGTCCTTGCCCACGGCGATCCACCCGTTGTGGTGGACCGCGGCGCGCGCCTCCGCGCCCTTGAGGTCCAGCCGCAGCGTCACCTTCCCGAGGAGGCGCCCGGAGCTCATCCCGCACGTGGTGCCCCGCCGCCCCGTGTAGATCGCCACCTTCAGCCGCGCCGAGCGCCCGGAGAAGAGCGACGGCTTCGCCGCGATGCGGTCGAGCTCCGCCTTCGAGAGGTGGAACGCCGCCGCGAGCGCCGCTGCCCCCTGCGGAGGAGGAGGGCTCCGCGGACGGGACGAGCGGGGCGACGGCGGTTTGGTAGGGGAGCTTGTTGAGGCGGATCTTGCAGTAGCAGGGCGCGGCGGAGGGGTGGACGCCGGCGCCGGCGGGCCGCGCCGCCACCGGGATCTTCAGGGCCAGGTTCCCCACCAGGACCCGCACGAAGGGACACGGGTCCATCTCCTCCCTCTCCCTCTCCCTCCCCCTTCTCCTCTCTCCCCCTTGCTTCTCTTCTTCTTCTTCTCGGCTGCGATGAAGGGTTAATCAAATGGAAAGGGGGAGGTTTGTGGCTGGGGATTTTTGAGGGAGAAGGGTGGGGGTGGGTATAAGAAAGAAATGTGCGAGGAGGAGGAGGAGGGAGGTGGGCCAGGGGGTTGCCAGGTTGGCAATGGGCGAGTCGGGCTGGACTGATAAATTAAAGAAGAGGTAATAATATATATTTTGGCGATACGTCGAGAAGCGTGCGGGGCGTGGGGTTGGAGTGTGAGCTGGTGCCGCACCGGATCCGCCCCGGATCCACACGTACGCACACACGTGACACGTCCCCCCAAACCCGCAACTCTTCCTCCTCTCGGTTAGAACTTAGAACTAGTATATTTTTATATTTTTATATTTTAATTATTATTAAGTGTTAGCACGCTAGTTGTCACAGGAGCGGCATTAAAATGGCGTGATCTGAAAAAGCGGTAAAAGGAAAAAAGGCTTCTTAGGACGGGTGAGGTGCGTGGGCTGCAGGAGACGAGCTGTACGGCGGGACAATAGTTAACGTATTAGTAGTATATATATATATATATATATTATATTATATATTATTATATATATTATTGTATGCAAGTTAGGTTCACCGTACACTATAATTGCATGCACCATTATTCCTAAAAATGCTTTGCTGCATACTTTTGCAAAAATAATTTATATATATATATATATTCACTACGTATGCAATTATGCATGCACTATTATTGCGCTTATTTTTATTTAGAAATATTAATCATCAAATATATTGCTGGGTGAATATGTGTATGGAACACCAGGTGCAGGGAGCGATGAGAGAGAGAGAGAGAGAGAGATATGGGGGAGGGGGAATATGGTTGGAGTCCAGCTGGGAACAGGCTGTCTGGACCTGTAATACGTTGGAATCCGAAGCAGAAAGAGAGGATTTGAAGGACGAGGGAGGGAGGGAATCCTATTTGGCAATTTGCCACTCTACCTTCTTTGGTGGGGCCCGCCCTCAGTACCCCTGCCAGCGTGGCTTGTTGGATATATCTGTGGGTGCATATTCATATTATGAAAAACTATGAGGCCCCACTTGCACCTAATTTTTGGGACTAAAATATAAAATTATTGGGTGTAACAAAAATGCTACTTACACGCTCCAAAAAAAGAAAAAGAAAAAAAGAAGAGAAGTGTATTATTATTATATACACTCCATTCGTTTATAATGAGGTGAACTAATAAAAAAAAATTATTCTAAAATAAANATAAAGGGTGAAATTTTTTTTATTGCTCCACAAAGCCTAGTTCAGATCGTTAATTCGCGAATTATTCGCGAATTTTTGAAAAAAAGAATTAAACGGCCGAATTCATATTTTTTCAAAAAATTCGAAAAAAAACGCCATTGTTTGACTAAAAATACTTGTTCGCGTATTATACGCGCAAGCCGAATTATTCAGCCAAAAAGAGGGGTCGCGCCCGCGCCCGCCTGCGCTTGCGGGCCGGCTGGCCCAAAAGAGTAAAATACAAAAAAAAAAAAAAAAAAAACCCTTTCCAAACACCTTGTCCAAGACAGAAAAAAAAAAGTCTTTCCGAATTTTTTACTTAATTAGCTTAATTCTGTAGCTATTTATTCTTATATTTTTAAGAAATATAAATATTTATACTAATAGCATAAATCTTGAGAGAGAAAAATAATAATTTAATAGCCGAATTTTTTATCCCGAATTTTTAATTAGTGAACGTGTAATATCCGGATAAATCACGTATCTGAATAATTAATAAATCTATTTTTAACCGTATTTTCAACAAATTTAAAAATTAGAAAAAAAATTTTATCCGAATTATACTCATTCCAGATTTTTGCCGATCCGAATTAACTAACTATAGTATATATAAACTCTTACTCTCTTTAGAATATAAGAATATAGGAGTAGCATTACTTTTATATTATTATATTATTGTCCTTCCTATATATTTTATTTACATTCGGGCCCTCCAAATAACCCACATAGAGCAAAATGTGCACTATACGGTGAACATAAAGCTTCATTCTAGGGGTGAACTAATTGCTCGCCCTTAAATTTTTTACTTTTATTAAGAAAATTTTTAAATTTATAATTTTTGTTATTGAAGTTAGATATTCTAATTTCAAAATAAGCCGTAGTTCAAATTAGGCCTTTCAATAGTTCTAAAAATATTTCTAATTCTCAAAAAATTCGAATTTGATATCATTTTATCTAAATTTTTTAAGCACTTACACTTATAATGGTGGAAAAAATAGCTAGTAACATCCAATATATCTCTATATACATATGCAATATTTACTAACTTAGATATTTAGAATTTAGATTGTTATAAAGGACAAATTGTTATAGTAGGAGATAAATAAAGCACAAATTAATTTACAGGCCATAAATAATTTTTTATTTAATTCTGGCAACTAATTTACAGTTGCGAAATATTAAAATGGAAAAGTCGAGCACGAAAAAAAAAAAAAAAAACTTAGAATTTGAATAATTACTAATACAATTTTGTACAATTTTGTTTTTTTTTTTTTTAAAAAAAAAAAAAAAAAAAAAAAAAAAAAAAATTTCTCCATTGTCTCTTCACATGTTGCACACTATATTAGGATTAGGCGAGAAGGGGTACATGGAAGTGATGCGGGGGAACAAAAGTGACAAAAGGTGACGCGAGGAGGGTGGGAGCATCGGCGTGATACACTTTGGAGTGTTACGGCCGTGCGAATTTCATGGCCGAATGGGCCCACTAAAGATGGGGCCCACTCGATGCTTTCTTTTTTCGTCCTTTCTTGCACCGTAAAGTTTCATGGTTACAATATTATTTTATAGGCTTAATTTCATAAAGATTCTTATAAATATAGTAAATTAGAAATATATATTTTTTTTTATAAAGTTTAACTTTCATATATTGTTTTTATAAGGGTGCGTTTGGTTCGCGCTATCTTTTAAAGATTCCTAGTAATCCAATGGGAATAAAAAATTATGACGGTGTTTGATTAAACGCACTAAGTAATCTAGTTGGTAATATTGGATTCACTTGGAAATAAGATTCACCCCAAAGTACTAATCTCATTCCCTTGAGGGAGGGTGGGTATCTCATATTAATGAATTGGGGTAATCATAATATGTCTAATCTCTTTCTTTCTTCCTACCCGCCGGCTAATTGATATTATTTGTCTTTACACTCTAATTTTATATCTCTCTCTATACTTATTTTTCTCTCTAAAATTCAACTTTTTTTTTTCTCTCTCTAAGCTAAGCTTTCTCTCTCTCTCTCTCTTTCTAAAATTTCAACTCTCTCACTCCCTCTAATTTTGACTATATTTTTCTTTCTATTTTTTTAATTATGCTCTCTCTCTCTAACTTATACTCTCTCTCCCTTTTTTGGTAACATTATCTAAAATTAATTAAATAAATAAATCAATTAATTGTATATTTTTTGTAATATTAAATAACATGGCTAATTAATATTACCGTGCGAACCAAACATAGGAATTCCACATTCTTAGTAATAGGATGAATAGGAATATGATTCTCGGATATCTTTTATTCCTAGTAATCTTTCATAATGCGAACCAAACGCACCCTAAAAGTCATGATGTTTTCAAATATATCTCTCTGATTTGTTGCCGTTAAAGTACTGTCTATTTTTTAACAGCAGGTAAGTGAAATGACCTTTTTGAGTTTTTGTCATTACAAATATATCTATCTAAAAGCAACAACAGTTATAATCGTACAAAAATGTCCCTTTAAAAATTTTCAATGGTCATCTTTTGCGTCATTTTCTTTCTTTTTTAAAATTCAACTCATTCCACCGTTATTGCAACATTTTCCCCACACATTTTCTTCTATATCTTTTCTTTTGAGTAAAAAATAAAATAAAATTATAAAGCAAATTGAATGAAAAAGCAACATGCGTTCGATACAAGCGAAGCAACACCCGTCGTGTATTAATGGAGATGGGTTTAAAACTAGCATGAAGAAGAGAGAGGAAGAGAAAAAGAAAAAAGAAGAAGCGTTTCCATTAATACAATTTTGATTGAGAGAAAAAAAATATAATATAATTAAACTACATTTACGTCAATCCAAACACCTCTTTAAGTGCTCGAGCCGAGCAAATGCTTGTTTGCTTAAGCTTTTGTTTTTTTTTAAATTAGTAAAATTATTCAAAATCAATTTGATATTGAGAGCGATCTAAAATTATTGGACAAAAAAGATAAGCCAAAAACATACTAGTATATACTTTTCTATTTTTAGGGGAGACCGTAGGAATTATGTCTCAACCAAATCAATACAAAACGTCTGATGTTTTATTAAAAAGAAAAAGAAAAGTATAAATTACTAATCTTCCAAGGTCATGACACCCTCTCTTACCATCAGACTATACTCTTATTATTTATTTTTAAGTAATATTTTAATATTAATTAATTACACAATACAAATTTAATTTCAAACTATAACTCTTATTCTTCTTGTTCCAATCTAACCATCCAAACACTATTTATCTTATTCCTAGGAACAACCAAATTTTCATCCAAACGCAAAATTGGTCTAATTCCTGTTTATACCTGAACTTGTACCTATTTCTGGAACTAGCAATTCTTACTTATACACGAACCAAACGCAACCTTAAAGTACTATATAGATCAATGAAATCTATCTGTAAGGAGTAGGTGTGTCTCAAAAACTATTGCTCATAAATTTTTATAAAATAATTTCTAAAGTTTCAAAGCAACCACTGTAACACTATTTGAAGAGTATTTTTGTGAATTACATAGCATTTTATAGAAGTAAAATATTTTTCCTTTTCTGATCACTGCGTGTAGGTTCCATAACACCACCCTACTCCAAAGTCCAAACCAACCTGTTTTTTGCTATCCTGGAAGGTGCAGAATCAATTCCTACAAATATACATGTACAGAGTTCGAACTTTTGCCATATAAAACTTTTTTGAGAATAAAAATTACTGCACTAGGTAGTGCTTCTTCTGCGGCAGTATGAGCAGTAGATCGATAGAGTTAGAGGAGTTGTTGATGAAGGTGATTTTCTGTATAGCAATTGTATCATATTATTTATATTTCAAATTAATAAAGTTTTTTATTTTGAGAGAAAAATATAATAAATTTTTAAAAAATTATGATAAAAGGGTTGAATCTTGTAGATACATTTTAGTGGATTAGAAATATAATGCCGTAGTGTTACTAACGTATTCTAGATTATTTTTTTTCGTTGATGAGGAGACGACCTTTGTTGACGGATGAGCTTAGCAAAATGCCCTAATAGAGAGAGAGAGAGAGAGAGAGAGAGAGAGTAGAGCTACTATTCTTATGAGTATTGGGTCCTTCATACTCATAAGTTGTTTTTGATGATGGGGCTTCCGAATCGACGATCCACTCCGTTAAATATGATCTAGAGTATTTGAAACTTCTAAAAAATAAATTTCGTAATTTTTCAAAATTATAATAAAGTCCATCAAACGAGTTTAAAATGAACAGTCAAAATCGAACGATGTTCTAAAAATGGATGATCGAATCCTTCAATTTAATATCGGAGTTATTGATCTTTATCTAGGTAGTGAATAGAATTTTCTATCAAAAATGCAACCTATTCTGATTCTTTTATACCGTTAAATTAGCAAGTATCTCATACCGGTCGTTAAAAATTGTTAATTTTGTGAGCTTTTGATCGTAAAGCAAATGATGTCGAAAAATTTTTATAAGTCCGGCTATTTATGAATATAAAAATTTTTATACTTATAAGTTTTTAACCGTTAAATTTACTTTTTAATCATTTTCACTCGTTAGATCAAATTATTCAACCAATCATTCATTCAACTCTAGAAGATCACTATCATTCTAACCAAATTCACTATCATCCTAGCTGCACGTTTTTTTATTTAATAATTAAAAATTTATGAATATAAAGAGATCTTATACACGTAAGAGTATAATAATTTTAGCCTATGTATACATTATTAAATCGTAAAGTAGGTGGTTAAAATGTTTATTTATTAATTGAACTAACGCTCATTAATAGTTGTGTGATGCTTCGCTGGATGTTCTAGTTGGTCGTGAAAGCTTTTTGGCTAGTTGTTTACTTGTTTTAGGTACCTTTTGTTTGGAATATTTTTTTGGGTGCTTATTTTATCACAAATCTGGGTGAGAAGCACCTGCTCAAAATTTAGAATTTTGCCCAAATCTCTACATTTTGCATCTAAATGATCTTATTACTCAATCAGTGACCGGTTCAACTTATGTTTAGTTTGACTTAATATGCATATTTTGTACATATGAAATATGACTCATTAACTGTACTTAGAAAACAATTTGAGTTTGGAACATAAACGTTATCGTCATTATAAATTATGATGCAACGAATAACGAACAGTAAAGTTAAAGCAAAACGGTCCCACGGTTAAATTATAACTAACCTCCGCGATTAGAGGATTGTTTGGTGGGAATTTTGCTGGAAAGCATTATGGTAGGTGAGAGATTGCTTTAAAAAAACGTGAGAGATCTAGGGGACAGTTGACTGAGCTCTTTTGCATGGATTAATTACCTGCTTTATCCATAATCTAATTATAATTATATCCACCTAACTATGAATTAATATATATACAATTTGCTTTCAAATTTTGAGATGGAGAGCTCTCTAGAGTACATTTTGGCATGCCCTAGACATGTTCCTCACATTTCATAGGCATTTCAACTTATTTTATCAAAAAATAATCATAATTATGTTCAACACCATAGATAATTAACTGGCATTTCCAAAGAAACAAAAGCCCTTAAAATCAATCGCGATTGAATGTAAGGAAGAGTTTGAATATTTTTTAAATAGATCGAATAATTAAAGAAAACAATCAAAGCATATATGAGATATTCAATCAACAAAAAAAGGACCAAAGTTATTAATGAGACTAGAGGAGAGGTCCAAGAAAATTAAAGTTTGATACCTCTTGATAACAATATTTGGTGAATAAAAGTTCTAAATCTGATTAAGAAAGCGAGATGACGATATTCGTTATTGCTTAATTAATTTGTTGGCTTAAAGAGGCTAGTAAAAGTTAAGTTTCTGTTGCTCGAGCAAATCGATCAATTAGTAGTGCTTTTGTTTAATTTTACATGAATATTATCAAACATGTTGTTTAATTAGTAGAAACAAAGTTGACATGATTGTTTGATTGTTTTTCTACTTTTTTGATGTTACAATTTACGCTTATCTTTTCGCTAACGTGCTACGCATCAACTATTCATTTGATATCAAAATCAATAATTTTTTAATTTAAAATTCACACAATAAAATCATGATGCGTTTCTTATAACGAAGCACAATTCGACCTCTAGTAAAGAAAATTTTGTCCTATATACGACCAATTTTTTTTGTTGATAATATGGTAACTTAATATACAATTAGCAATGGTGACCAACGTGCGAATCACTCACCAAATGACTTGGAATAATCATAACTAATAATAATTAACCACATTAATCAGGTCAACGCTAATTATAGAGAGTAATCACAATGATTTGGATTCAGATAGAGCTATTATTTGTTTCTTTTTTTTTGTTTTTCTTGTTCTAATTAAACCAAATAAATGCGACATTATTGAGGTTTTTGACCAGGTTTTGAGACCACGACTAATTAAATAAACATATGTACTAAATAACTTTAGCTCGCATTAAAAAAAAAAATGGAGTGTAGATTGATAAAGGCAAGGTGTAACTTGAAATCCACTCGACTAAATAAACCTGCACTAAATAACTTAAAGCTTGCACTTAAAAAAAGAAGAAGAAGAGTGTAGATCATGATAAAGGCAATTTGTAACTTAAGTCCCTTTTGAAATTAAATTAGTTCATTTTTCTAGTTTAATATAATTTGTTTTGGGGAATTTATGAAATTGTTTCTTCTATATAAAAAAAAAGAACAAAAAAAAGAAATTGATAAAGACAAAGAGATACCACTAGTAATGAGAAATAAAGTTACATTTTATTTTGATATGTCAATAATGAATATATAAGAGTAAATGAAATTGCTACTTTTCATTCAAAAGAGAAATTTTGTTTTTGATGTTTATCCTTAGTAATTTTAATTCTACTTCATTGTTTATAAAATGCTGAAAACTTCAGCAGCGTTCACTAATTTACGCTGCTAATTTATCTTATTTTGCAACATTAATAATAAATTACTGTTAAATTATTAAATCTAGCGGCAATTATTAAGGAATACTGTTAAATATATTAATTAGCATGATTCAAGTAATGATGCGGAGTAAATTACGCGGTATTTGGTAATAAGCGCTTCTATTTTGTTACATTTAATATCGTTTTTAATAAAATGTTGAAAACTTTAACAGCATTCAGTAATTTACATTGCTAATTTATTCTATTTTGTAACATTAATAATAAATTACTACTAAATTATTAAATTTAGCGGTAATTATTTAGTAATATTGTTAAATATATTAATTAGCATGATTTAAATAAATGTTATGCAGTAAATGGTTACCGGCGGTTAAATCCTTCATTAACTGTGGTAGATAGTTATTCTCCTCCATATTATAAGCCGGGGAAAAAAAATGATTTGTGGATATTCAACCTAGGCCTAAAGGAAAATATGGACGGTCGAAATAACTTTTATTTTTTCTCAATCATAATCACCAGATAAACATGGCCAAGTCCTCACTTATCTGAGGTTTTAGGAGCAATTACGAATTAGTTTTCTTTTTGTTTATTCGAAGAGAATAAATTTTCTTTATTTTTCGAATAAATGAACCGTTGTACTCTAAAATTTTAAGTTGTTAGAGGACGGTATTTAAACATTTTTATATTTAACACTCTCCCTCACGTCTGGGCTCGAAATTTTTTTGGTTGGCCATGATGTGGGCTTGAATTAAATGAGAGGAAATTAATATGCTAGAACTCTGGCGTGACTCGAACTCAGAACCTCCTGCTCTGATATCATGTAAAGCATCCGTTATACTCTAAAACACCATTATCGTAACAGCTTAAATTTTTAGAGTACAACGGTTGTTTCATATTTTTATATTTAACAATTGTCTAGAAATAATGCACCACATAATCCCTTAGACAACGTCACAGATCCTAGTTCAATTTTTATTCTCCAATGACTTGCAGATTATTATTATTATTTTATTTTATTTAGAAGTTTTTGTGATTTGAATTGTTAGGTACAAAACATTAAATACCACAAATGGTAAGGTGAATGTGGTTCACAATTTCGAAATGATTGACCATGTTAAATCAATTTTGAGACAAAGAAAAAGAAAAAGAAAAAGAAAAAGAAAAAGAAAACTAATAGTTTTTATATATCATCAATGATAAGTAAGATTTATGTGTTTAGACATTATTGGGATCACAATTTGGAGTGCCTTGTCCATGTCTTTAATATTTCAATTTATTTTTTATTAGATGTGATTCAAAATTGATAATCAACATCAGTTTAGAATTTCGACTCGCCGACAGTTTTGCGGTACAATATTTAAAAATAAATTTGTGAAGAAAAAATAAATACTTGTGGTGGATACGGATTAGATCCAAAACCCGTTAAAAGTTTTCTTTTCGTTTTTTGCCTTAAAGGCGGCATATCGTTGTTGGTTGTACTTCGAACTCAGTATTTCTTTTTTCGATAGTGAAGTTCTCTTTCCTCTCGTCTGTAATTTTTTCCTACAAAATTTTTTTTACGTAAATCTGCGTGTTCTTTTATTTCTGTTTATGATTTGTTTATTTTATGTTCGTAATTCTCATTTCCGTTTGTGTGCTTATCGTAACATTTTTTCTAACGTTTTTTTGAATTTAAAAAATTTAAAGATTGTCTTCTCCGATCTCTACCTCAGCGACCACAAAAACTTACCACTCAAATAGATAGAATTAGCATAGGTAAAATTGTAGCTCATCAAAGCATGTCAAATAAAATCTCACTTTTATTATCAGAAAGGGCATATCATCAGAAGGATCAACATGCCGACAACTCACTTTATTATCAGAGAGTAGATTAACAAAAACCTACTCTGACTCTTCAAGAGCTCGAGCCATCTTATTGATCAAACCTAAACCGAACCTGAACTCGAACCCGAACCAGAAGGGTTCTCCGCTTTCACAGGGTAAGCACGCTCAGTGGCGCCACTCGATGAAGATGGGCCCCCAACATCCATGCCATGGCCCAGGCCCAGGCCCAGGCCTAGGCCCAGGTCCAGGCCCAGGCCCAAATTTTCCAGCGGCGGCCCGTGAATGCCGAGAAGCTCGCGGGCCCTTTCATTGACCTGGGCCTTAACGCGCAATAACCCGTCCCTAAGCTGGTTGAGCTCGTCGAGTCCCAGTTTGTCGATGTTCTCGAGCCACTTGACCTCTTGGGACTGAGACGCGAGCCTCAACCGCTCGTCGATCCTTTCCTTCCTGGCCTTCTCAGCTTCGATTTGCTTCGCGAGCTCCATGTATTCTTGGTTCAGCTTTTGGATCTCTTCGTTGTCTGAGCCCACATTATTCCGGTCCAAGCCGCCCGATAGGAAGCGGTCGAGGACCGGGTCCACTGCAGGACTGCCAAAGGAGTAAGGGTTACCCGACGGTGAGAATACAATTACTGCTACCTCCGCACCGCAGAGTGTGGACAACTCGCTTGCCTTTGTAAAAACTCCCGCCCTCCGCTTCGAGAAGCAAACATGGCGAGCTTGTTCGTTTTCGATCATCTTCATCTCGATCTTTTTCCGGCCTCGGCTACCCTTCCCCTTCCGTTCCATAGTATGTGTGAGACATAGCAAAAGAAGAACGGTAGTTTGCCGTTAAATAGGCGCACGGGTTTGATAGCAAAATTAATAGTAATTCTTTTGGGTACAATCCATTGGACCGGTTCGCGGAAAGTTTCCATATTTCGTCACGTAATTTTTCATTTGGGGTCCTGCTATTTTACGAAAATAATAAAGGCGGAAATCTAGTTACGTCATTTCTACAGTACATTTCCATTTACAGATTGCGGTTCATTGTACTATTTGCTGGCTCGAGCATTTTATATCTGAAAGTAAAATATACTTCGTAACTTGTTTCCATATTCGAAAGTCGCGTCTTATCGGTTTTAAATAAAAGTGACGCCTAGTTAGAGTTGCTAGTTATAGCGCTTCAGATGAAAGTGATCTAATCAAAAGTGGAGATATGGTGACCGATACGAGAACTTTATACTTTTCCATTTAAAATATCAAAGCGCCAAAATGAAACTTTCCTATATTTGTTCTAAATTCTCCGGTTTTCGATACGAATTGTAAAATGGCAGTGTTACAATTCACCAAATTTTGAAAATCACCATCACTCATATGAAATCAAGCTTCTTAGGTTGGTTTCCTCATGAAAGTGTTGTGGGTGTTTGTACATGATTCTATATTGTGGATTCATTGATTTTTTTTTTTTTCATTTAAGACAATAAATTACTACTAAGAAACACACTTATCACCTTATTTCAAATAAAAATAAATAAATACACACAGCTCTCATTTTTTCATATTTCACCACCAAATTTTTATATTTCCATTACAGGGTGACAATACGATAAAGATGTTAATAATTTACCCGGCCCGAGAAGGCCTATTTGTTAACTCAGCCCATGAATAAACCAATGTTGGATCCATTACGAGGCCCGGCCCATTAATTAATATATAGGAATTGATTTTGTATGAGATGCTTATCTTAGTTGCCCTTTGATGATTCTGTTTAAGATTTGGTAAAATAAAGAGGCACTTTTTGGTTGTATCTATGCACAGTATGAGTGGCTACTCAACTTACGGCATGAATTTGACTGTTAATTGCAGGAATCTTTTGAACTTAATTTATGCGTTTGGAATCGCTTTATTGTATGTAATTTTTTGGTTAGAGATTAAAGTTGAGGTTTTTTTTGTATGTTGATTAGCCGCAAATTCGCAGTTTGTATCATACACTGAAATATTTTTTTGTTTTATATGATCAAAAACTTTGGAATGAATAGATTGTTTACATCATTAAGCCATTTTTCGTCAGCAACAATTCGACCCTATTTTAGCAGTCCGTCGGCTCCAGATCCTGATATCTTCATGGAAAGATCTGCTTTGAGCGGTTTTTTTTTTTTTGTTGTTTTTTCTCGAGGCCTTCGTTGCCTCATCTTTGTAGTCAAATTCATCCATTCAATAAATGAAGGAGGTAACGTGCTACCTATTCTCAAAAAAATTAAGCTATTTTTCTAACTGTTCTTTGGTTATTAGGGAAAAAAAACAGTGCAGTGGTTGTGAAATACTAGTTATTTTCCCTATCTTTTTATCTGCATAAAGCGTGCTTGAGAATTTTTAACAGTAAAGTACATTGTCTTTGTACTGTTCTATTTCTATTTCACCTCTTCACTTCTTGAACCTTGGTTGTTCCTTTTGCTCTGCATACATTTTTTTTTAACCTTGCAGTTTAGTTTTATTACTCGACCAAGGTTGGAGTTTACAAATAATTACTTGCCTGATTTGTTATCGGTTCTCGATGTGAGTATGATTTCCTCGTAAAAGCTTCTCTTACCAATTGCTTGTTAAATAAAATATGTGAGTATGATTTGTTCTTGTGCGGGTGATGATAAATTTCTGTGATATTGGAGCTTTTTCTCTATTTTTTTCCCCCACCTTTTATGCACTTGAATAGAAGTTCCTTGTATACATGATAACAAATTTAAATGTTTGATCAATACACATGTAATATTGCTCAATTTAAGGATATGTAGCTTTCGTAGCTCAGTTGGTTAGAGCACCCGTTTAGTAAGCGGGAGGTCTTGAGTTCGACTCTCAACGAAAGCAATTTTTGTTTTTTCTCATTTCCTCAAACATTTTTAGTTACTTTATAGAACTTCTAAATATATTTAAGTTTGCTTTACAAGTGCAAACTTGTGCGCAATATTACATTTAGTTTCGCTTTTAAATTGCAAACTCGTAGGCAATTTTTTAAAAAAATATAATTTAACTTCAATTGTAAAATACTGAGAAGTATAATTTTTTCCTTTTAGTTCTCTCAACCTATGAGTAATGTCTTCTTTATCTAATTCTTGGCAATCAGAGATTAAAATGGAGTGAAAAAAGTATAAAACCAACATGCAACATTAAGATAATCCACACACTGTACATACATTTTAGGTAAATCTCCAGGGAATGAGGCACGGCCTACTAATTTCACTTGATCTGATGAGCTAGACTCATCTCTTATTATGCAATCTCTACTTTCTGATCATGGTAGTACCCAGTTTATGCCCGCCAATCAGTTTTTCAGAATATTCTTCTTTTTGTGGCAGTATTTTTTACCAAAAGGAACTTCGAATAATCGTCTAATACTTTTTGTGAAGATTATTACACCTTGTCTCTCAGTTACATAATCAGGATGCATAGTTTGGGCACTACCATGCACTAATTAACCATCTTAACTGGGATTTGGTCGACAACACACAATAAACGTCTCTCAAAATTTGAATAAAAGCACCAATTTAATGGCATCTTTATTGGGATTTAAAAGCCGATAACTCGGAAGACCACATTCCAAACATAGACCCATGCGAATAGCAGCACATCAAACAACAGCAAGACGCAAGCACAACATCAACAAACACAACAAACTGGAACACTGTCACATTCAAACAAGCACATGAGTCTCTCATCCTCAGTACTCGTCACCTTCGTCTCCCTCATCCCCCTCACCCGACTCGGCACCGACCTCCTCATAATCCTTCTCCAGTGCAGCGAGATCCTCGCGCGCCTCTGAGAACTCGCCTTCCTCCATCCCTTCCCCAACATACCAGTGCACAAACGCCCTCTTCGCATACATGAGGTCGAACTTGTGGTCGATCCGCGAGAACACCTCCGCGACGCTGGTTGAGTTCGAGATCATGCACACGGCCCTCTGCACCTTGGCTAGGTCGCCACCTGGCACGACGGTCGGTGGCTGGTAGTTGATCCCGCACTTGAAGCCGGTGGGGCACCAGTCGACAAACTGGATGGTGCGCTTGGTCTTGATGGTGGCAACGGCAGCATTGACGTCCTTGGGGACGACGTCGCCGCGGTACATGAGGCAGCAGGCCATGTACTTGCCGTGGCGGGGGTCACACTTGGCCATCATGGAGGAAGGCTCAAATGCGCTGTTCGTAATCTCAGCCACGGAGAGCTGCTCATGGTAGGCCTTCTCAGCAGAGATAACAGGGGCGTAGGAGGAGAGCATGAAGTGGATGCGCGGGTAGGGAACCAGATTGGTCTGGAACTCTGTCACATCCACATTCAGGGCGCCATCAAATCGCAGCGAGGCAGTCAGAGATGAAATCACCTGCAGATAGTAATACTACTGTTATGCTTGATGCTAGAGAATTTAAGAGGTTATCTTGAAATGAAGTAAAATTTAAATTTAGTCCTATTTTTGAATGTAGTCCCAACAACGAGTCGTAATTTGAAATGTCATCTTGTCAACTACAATCTATACACCACTTACGGCAGAACATTGAGAGTTAGCCGAACATTCTGCCCTTAATGTGATGCCTTATTACTCAACAGAATAATTTGTAACTACACAAAAACCATTAAAACTGACTAAATATGAATAAAATCAGAAAATATGTTAAGCTTCAGGAGTTGAAATTCAAAAAATATAGTTCAGCTACCAGTTTATAAAGCACCTACAGTTAGGGGAGTGTCCATACATTTTAGCCAAACTAAAACTCTCAGGGAATTAATGCAATCAGACTAGAGTAAATTTGCAGTTAACACCAAACTAAGATTAGATGATGAGAACAAGGCAACAATAGACCTGAGAAACGAGGCGATTGAGGTTGGTGTAGGTGGGGCGCTCGATGTCTAAGGAGCGGCGGCAGATGTCATAAATGGCCTCATTGTCGAGGAGAACTGCAACATCAGTGTGCTCCAGAAGGGAGTGGGTGGAGAGAACACTGTTGTAGGGCTCGACGACAGAGGTGGAGACCTGAGGAGAGGGATACACAGTGAAGCCCAGCTTTGACTTCTTACCATAGTCAACGGATAAACGCTCAAGAAGGAGAGAGCCAAGGCCCGAGCCAGTGCCTCCGCCAACAGCATTGAAGACAAGAAAGCCCTGAAGCCCAGTGCAGTTGTCGGCAAGCTTCCTGATGCGGTCGAGGCAGAGATCAACAATCTCCTTGCCAACTGCAAAATTGAAATAAATAATCAGATAATTATTCTATACCAAGTAATGCATATGGATAGTCTCGGATATCGGGCAACTCCATAATTTTCACTTGAACACTTCAATCGCTGAACTTTCACATATATTGTGATTTAATTCCTTTACCGCCAAATACAATGTAAATTTTCTTAGAAAATGATCATTCAAAACCCTTTCTATAAATGACTCACCTTAAACTCCTAAAATAGGATTTAAACGGTCATGTTACAACAAGCACCAGATTTTTCTTTAACGATTAGAACTAAAGTACAACATGTATATAAGTTTAAAGACTAAAGTGCCTAATGAAAAGTACAGGGGTTAAGTTGCGATACCAAAATAGTGCACATGAGCTATTCATATATTTTACCATTTCATACTCTACTATTAGGGGTACAAAAGAAAGCATATAGGGAATTACTGGTATAGTGGCCACGGGCAAAGTTGTTGGCGGCATCTTCCTTGCCGCTGATGAGTTGCTCGGGGTGGAAGAGCTGGCGGTAGGTTCCGGTCCTCACCTCATCGATCACAGTGGGTTCCAGATCAACAAACACAGCACGGGGGACATGCTTCCCTGCACCTGTCTCGCTGAAGAAGGTGTTGAATGCATCATCACCTCCACCGACAGTTTTATCGCCGGGCATTTGGCCATCAGGCTGCATCGTTTGCAGCATAAGGTTTTAAGGCAGTTGAAGAAAAGGGTGATGAACAGAACAAAAAATAGCTCGAAGGAAATATTTAATATGGCGAATTCAGAACTAGCATGAATCTCTACAGCAAGCCGTCTGAAAAATTTCTGAAACCAATTTCATTTGGCCATCAGGCCAAGCAGTCTACAACCATTAAGAAAAGACAACACTAGCGGACAACCGAATCATGAAGGCTGTGTAAAATAATTCATCAGATAGGAATGTGAGATGGCTGATTGCTTGGATTCAGAAGCTTTCAGGTGTTAATTTGCCAGATCCAGCACCCGAAACAATTAAGATGCTAGATAAATAATGATTCAGGGTGCACCAATTTTTGAAACAATGTAGTGATGATATGTACACAGTAGCATAGATCAATAAAACCTTCATCGTTAAAAATTATACAACTTACTATTGACATTGATCCGCAAGGTGTAGCAATCAAATGCTGATGAAACCCCAGTTTGAAAAAGAAAGGATAAACACCAATACGGCTAGATCGGTTTTCCACCAGATCCAGCACTCAAAATGAAACTAGATCGCACAAACAAAGAGGCAACACTAAGACCTAAGATCTGATGATGAGAGGACTTGCAATTGCATGGATCAATCGATTCTTAGTCCTTAGTAGCTCTATCTTAGAACAACACAACTATTTTACAAGAAGAAATCTAATTAAAGCGTTAATTCGAAGGATCCAGCAATAAAAACGATAATGGAATCCAATATCGGATCTATACAACAAAAAATCACACCACTTCACCATACAACTAGATGCGGCCTTAATACCAAGCAAAATCTTAAGAACTACATCATCTGAGCAAAGAGATCGACGAATCAACAGAATAATAATAACAAACACCAATAAAAAAGAGAAAACATCAATAAATTCAGGTCAAACGATGTGGCACACCCACATTCACAAAATTAAACATCCAAATATAAGATCCAACTTAGATCCGGCCAGAATCACATATAAAACCTTAAAAAATGAATCCGAGCAAAAATATCACCAAATCGATCTCAAAAAACCGCAAAAATTAGCTAAAAAATACAAAATAAAGAGCAAACAGCAGATCTGAGAGATCTAACAAGATCTAGCGAAGCGATCGAACCTGAATGCCATGCTCGAGGCAATAAAGTTCCCAACACGCATTCCCGACCTGGATCCCAGCTTGGCCAATGTGGATCGAGATGCACTCTCTCATTTTCTCAGTGCGAAATGTCAAATGAGAACGAAGCGAACGAGAGAGAGAGAGAGAAGAGAGAGAGAGAGAGAGAGAGAGAGAGAGAGACGGCGTGTACGAAGACGTCGTCCGATGCCTCCCCTCTCCTCCGCCTCGCTTCGCATTTTATAGGAGAAAGAGGGGGAAGGAGGGTTATGTTTGTCTAACCGTGGTTAGTTGAACTAACCATGGTTAACCACCAACCTTGCAGTAATTTACCTGCACCAGGTGTACCTGTACATCTCGTACACCGGGTTTCGAATTTTATAATGTAAAATTAATTTTAAAATTAATAAATGTATCATCTAATCATCAGGACAATAAGTACCTCCAAAAATCAATGGCATATAATTTTCTCTAAATGGAAGTTCGCATCTAATACCTCGGGATGAGGTTACCAAGTAATCAACAATAGAATTATGTAAAAATATATTATTTGTGATGAAAATGTGACAGGAACATATTTTATTTATTTTTATAAGTGATAATATATTGTTAAATGACACTAATTCTATCATCATCATCATTTTATTTTTAAAAAAAAACTTTTTAGCTCCAAGGTATAATAATTAATTTTAGGACGACTGGTGCGCCGGGTGCATGAAATTGCTTTCCTTTTTTTTTTGGGCCTTGGGATTACCGCCCGATTTCAAACCTTGCTTTCAAAAGGTTGCCTCCCGAGTCCTGAGTAAAAGCTTTCCTTCTTTCGACCGTCGGATCGTCATCTAACGGTCAATGTCGTGTAATGGTAGATCTGATGGCTATGTAGCGTAGGAATTGCTCGATTTGATGACGATGCGGCGCTTCAACGAACGGGCGCCATAAATATATAAACAGAAGAAATTTTCGTTGCACCGAGTATATAAATATACTAGATTGTTACGCTACCGTTCTAGTTAGATGCACTTTCAGATGTGTTGAATTTTTTTTCTTCTATACGATAAAAATATGTTAGTAATTTTAAAAGTGCGGTTGGATGCTTTTTCTGGTGTGTTGAGTTTTCTTCTTTTTGTACTATAAAATATGTTAGTGATTTCAAAAGTACAATCGGATGCACTTCAGGTGCTTTGAGTTTTCTTCCTTCTATACGATAAATAAATATGCTGGTGATGCATTGAGTTTTCTTTCTATTATACGATAAAATTTGCTGGTGATTTCAGAAGTGCAGTTGGATGCACTTTCAGATACGTTGAATTTTCTTTCTTCTATACGATAAAATATGCTGGTGATTTCAGAAATGCGGTTGGATACACTTCCAAGTGCGTTGAGTTTTCTCCCTTCTATACGATAAAATATGCTGATAATTCAAAAATACAGTTTTATACACTTTCAGGTGTGTTGAATTTTCTTTCTTCTATAGGATAAAATAGTGGTGGAAATGGGAAACAAGCAAGACCGAGAAGATTATTTGAAATATGGTCATTTGGGCTGGGCCCGATTTTTATAGGCCCGAGGTTGGTCAGGCCCAACCATATGGGCCGAGGGTTCGGCCCTTTTGACTAATGGCCGGATCCTGTCCATTTGCACCCTCNAAAAAAAAAAAAGGTAGGGAGAGAGATAAGTATGGAAACCGAGCTCTCTTCCCCGTTCCCATTTCCCGCACGCGATGTACTTCACCAATATATAGTTTATCGCACTATTAAGCCGAGGAACCTCTCTAATGGAGCCCCGGGTCGATCCCTCACAACGTATTGCGCGGATCGCTTCTCATCTACATCCTCCTACTTCCCAGGTTTTGATCCGCCGCCCACAATTTCGATGCAATTATTATTTATTTTTTGGAATTATGTTTTCCGAATCTGTTTTGCTGTATCCCTGTTTCGATTGTTTCTGTAATTCTGTTGTTGAATTCACAGTTGTTTTCTGAAAGATCGATCAAAACAAATCCATATTTATGCCCATCAGATGAATCATACATACCGCATGCACCGACAAAGAAAAAAAGATAACAGAAGAGTCAACGAATATGATTCATGCCGTATAATGGTAGAAAATGATGATTACCAACTTAATCTGATACCAACTTAATCTGTGATGCCCCGGGCTAACCCAGCCACTAGATCCAGTTTGCTGCTCAGACGGTGCCGGGTTGGCTCGCGTCGGCGGTCGCGCACGTCGTGATATTCTGATCACCTGAAACAAAGCACATATCAGTCATACAACAAACACAACTCGGTCCAATCAAGTGAAAGTCTAGAAGGATATCCCTTTTCCTCTGCAACATTATATTGTCCGCAGCGAACTTAATTATCCAGCAGAAAAAGTTTTATCTCCTTCGATCACTCTTCAACTCTCTCTGAAGAGTTTATACAAACCAATTGCGGATTTTCGCTGTAAATCACGTCTCTCACGTCTTACTTTCTTAGGATCTGCCAAAAGTCTAGAAATTCCAAGGGTATTAAGGACTTGCTCTAATACTACGCCGCCCAGAAGATTGATACAATGGAAAATAGTTCAGGAATAGTGTAAGAAATGGCGTTGCTTCAATCCTGCAATTTTGGATGGTTATCTTTTTAGGAGAGGTGCTGTACTTTTCTGTTAGGGCATCACCAGACACTCATTTCTATATGATTTATTTAGCCTTTTCTACTATTTTCGGCATAATTATGATGTTTGTTCTCATTCAAGGTTTTTCCTAATTGTACTTTATTCGATTTTACTGATGCATTTATAGTCTTCGTTAATATTATATTATTATTCATCTTTACCTGAAGATGGAGGAGATTTCATTGTTGAGGCGCTCCGATTGCCGCGCGAAAGGAGGTGCACCGGGTTTCAAAGTAGCAATACTGGGTGCGGCAGGTGGGATTGGCCAGCCCCTCGCAATGCTGGTGAAGATGAATCCTCTTGTATCGCTTTTGCATCTCTACGATGTCGTCAACACGCCTGGTGTCACCGCAGATATCAGCCACATGAACACTGGCGCCGTGGTAACTACTTACCTTCTTTTCTTCTCCTTCTCCATCTTATTAATCAAGCTATCTAGTTAAAAAAAAAAAAAAAAGAGAGTATTTCATGAGCCACATTAATTATTCTTTAAGAATGGGTCTGAATTCCCCCATTCTTGTGATCAGGCTGATATTTCAATACTGAAATCATGGTAAATGTATCATATTATCAGTTAAACATGATCATGTTGTGGTTTTCTCGGAGAGTGAAGAGGTCCACAAGGAAATTATATAAAGTATAGTTCATTTTTAAGTTTCAATTCTATGGCTCGGAAACTTGTAGTTGACAATCAAATTAGCTGTTTGTGGATTTAGAGACTATGTTTGTAAATCTCAGATTAAGTCAACTAAGATAAAAGTTGTTTGGTTGATTCTACTAGATTTCGGCTCTGATTACTTGGTGAAGTTTATTGCGTTGCATTAATTTCATTAGGTTCAGATTCAGATCGGTAGGCGGACTTGCTTGCAAGCAATTTGATAGTTCTTGGACTCAATTGAAGCAATTTTTATTCAGTGGACTTCATTTGATAGTCTATGCTAGTTAATGATCTGAATTATCAATTTTGCCCTAATATCGTTTTACTAATGGGGTTCTTCAGGTACGTGGCTTTCTTGGCCAGCCACAATTGGAGAGTGCACTCGCAGGAATGGATCTTATCATTATCCCAGCTGGTGTCCCTAGAAAACCTGGAATGACAAGGGATGATTTGTTTAACATAAATGCTGGAATTGTTCGGACACTCTGTGAGGGGATTGCCAAGTGCTGCCCTGGTGCGATTGTGAACCTGATCAGTAATCCGGTGAATTCTACTGTCCCGATTGCAGCAGAAGTTTTCAAGAACGCTGGGACTTATAATCCCAAGCGTTTATTGGGGGTGACAACTCTTGATGTAGCGAGAGCTAATACTTTTGTGGTATGCAGCTTAAAGAACTCTTTTACATTTTAAGTATGCTGTAGTAGATTGTTTTGCCCTCTCCATGAGTTCCTATTTTGCTGTGCCTCTGTAACAATTCCTCTAGTCCATAAAGCAGAAGCTTCCAATCTTCCAGTTACCATCTATTTGACTAACAAACAGTCTGGAGCTTTTCTTGTGGCTCGAAGCCTTTTTTTGTTCTTTTTTTAGAGAAAGATAGCATGTTACCCACTTCGTTTACTTGTTTAAAACATAAACTTAGCTAGAAATGTGAATCAACTAGGATTCGAACTTGAGACTTTGAGTACCAACTACCAAGCCCTTTGCCACTTGCGCTAGGGACGGTCGGTTTGTGGCTCGAAGCTTAAATGAGCTTTTGGGCCAAAAGTCCAGACTACAATTTCGACCTTCTGCTTCTCTGTCTTCTATCATCTACCCACACACACATAAGTAGAAGTTCCATCTAGGTCAAACAGGTCCTGAGTATTGCTGTGTCTTTAGAGTTATGGGACCTATCATGATCATACTGTTGGTCATATACTTACTCTCATGAGTTACTGGGACTTTGAATTTATCTTGTTTCATTTACAGTATCCTTTCTCATTCCAATTATATTGTTATTCACAGGCTGAAGTACTTGGACTGGACCCAAGGGAGGTTAATGTTCCGGTGGTCGGTGGGCATGCTGGAGTTACAATATTACCCCTGCTGTCACAGGTCAGCATGTATTTCCTTTGTGTGTTTTATTGTTTCTCTTTTTCATAGAGGAAATTTTTGTTCTCCTACCTTCAGAATAGATTGGTCCAACATCCAACGTCTATGATTAGCTTAATAAAAGGATTATTTTGTTTTTTGCAGGTCAATCCTCCGTGTTCTTTCACTCCAGAGGAAATCACGTATTTGACTGATCGCATACAAAACGGGGGCACAGAAGTTGTTGAGGCAAGTACCATTTGGTTTTTAAAACATTTTTTGGGAGCTTGTGGGACACACATGCTTGTGACTAATATTGCCTGTTTTCATGCACTTTCATCATAAATGAATGGACTATGCAAATCAATATTTCTGATATTTTAGCTAGAGTTCACTGTGAAAAAAGAGGAATACAGGTTTTGTAGCATATTAAGAATATAAATAAGGCATTGCAAAAATTTTAAGTGAGTTTACAGAAAATATATTCTGGTGTTTAGCACGGCTGTAGATTTCCTTTTGGATTAGGATGCTTTCCACCCTTCACCATGTTATCCTTGTTTCTTTGCATAGGACAACAAGAACAAGAACAAAAACAAAACATCTGAGCCTCTGATTTCAACTATTTGGGATTGGCTACATCAATCCTATTCTTCAGTTTACCACTGTTTTTGGGCACATTAAACCACGTGCTACTGTGCCCTTCCTGACTAGTTTGTCTACTACTAGAATTTCGCTTCATCTCACTCATGCAAGGATTTAAGTGCCGTCACACGGGGTCGTGCTGGAAACTTGCCGGCACGGTACGGCACGGTGTGTGCCGGGCCGTGCCGAAGCATGCCAGTCACAAAAAACATATATGTGTCGACACATAATGGCATGAAATATTTATTTTCTTTAGCAACAAAATATGCCAATTATTTATTATGTGTTTTTATCAATTTTTTTGAGCTTTATTGACAAAATTACTTACTAATTTAAAGAATAGAGGGTTTTGAGTTGCGCTATCAGTACGGATGTTGTATCGTGCTGATATTTTGCTGGCACGATACGGCACTGTGGATATGGCCCGTGCCGATGGGCACTTAAATCCTTGCTCTCATGGTTCATTCTACCTGAAAAAGACTACTCGTTCTTACCAGTGTATTAGGCGGTCTTTGTTGACGTCCAAGCCATCACAATCGCTTTTCATGTGATTTACCTCTATAGACGCTACGCCAAATCACTTGAATTTACGATGTGGCTTGAGATATGTCATCTTATTTATTTCCTTCTTATGCCTCTGAACCTGCAGAATCATTCCCGTCTAAGTGCATTCAAATTTTGTACATACGATCTTCTACTTGTCCAACATTTTGATCAACAAAACATTACCGATCTCATAGCTGTTAATAAAACTCCTTTTTACAAGGGTGGAAAGCTGCAGAAGAAACCTGATTATATCACATCTAATTAACCATGGAAGCTTTCCTTTATGTTGACCGTTGAAGGGCTTAGATAACAAGTAAACATGCTGTGGCTGTTTTGTGTTCCTGTTTGTTGTAATATTGGAGAACTGTTTTGTCAATTTTTTGTTGTTTGATCTTGATCAAATCTGTTTAATCGACATGTTAAGAGACAGTAAGTTCTATATAATTCCATTTTTAGATTTCGACTTATGATTTGTGATGCAGGCGAAGGCTGGAGCAGGCTCTGCAACTTTGTCAATGGTTAGTATTTTTGTTTTCTAGTCTTATGACCATTGATCCAGAGTGAATCTTGTGAGCAAAACAATTTATCCAGGCGTATGCTGCTGCTAAATTTGCTGATGCATGCTTAAGAGGAATGAGAGGTGATGCTGGCATCGTGGAATGTGCATATGTGGCTTCTCAGGTTCTCTTACTGTCGAATCTTTAGTTTGTTGTTACTCTATCTTTCAACATATAAAATCCATTTTATAATGCCCTGGTTTCTTTTTTTCGTCTCTTTCCCTCCTTTTCTCTTACCTTTCATGGTTACAGGTGACGGAACTACCATTCTTTGCCTCAAAAGTGAGGTTAGGTCGCGCTGGAATTGAGGAAATGCTTCCTCTTGGACCATTAAACCAGTTTGAAAGGTCCGTCAGCTTCATTTTAGCTGTTCTAGTCCTAAGCAGAATATATGATAAAATGAGGACTTATCTAACTATTGTTATGACAGAGCTGGTTTGGAGAAGGCGAAGAAAGAGCTTGCTGAGAGCATTCAGAAGGGTATTTCTTTCGTTAAGAAGTGAATAACATCGCACAGCAGCATACCTTCCCAGGTAAAACGTTCTAAAAGAAAAAGGTTTGCTAGTCTTGTAACACTTTCTTTTTCAGTTTAAGTCAATAATGAAACTAATCTCTTATGTGACCACACGCAACACTCTCTTTTAGTGAAGTTACCAATAAAGGAGGAGGCATGTTTTGTCTGTTGCATTCAGTTTCTGTATGCAATTACCCACAAAAGAGTTTGGCTCTCAAAATTAGATCTATGGGGGTACTTACATGTTTGCGCTTTGTCAGCTTTGTTGTATGTAAGTTGCGAATAAACTGTATAGACTATTATTTGAATAGCTTTGTCTAGTATGGGTGAATACAGGTTGTATATTGTTGGAACGAATCGACAACCAAATCCCGGTTTATCAGATATGGATTTAGTTATTCTAATGTCTTAAATTCATTTTTGTACTCAGTAATGTGGATAAAATACAAATCTATCTAGTTTGTGTTGCATACATATTAAGCAATCCATACTAAGCACACATTGTGTATTATTGTAACATGAAAATGACCCTCCTTGGCCTCTTTTGGACAACAACAAAAACTGCTGTACACACAATCTAATAGCACCAAAAAATGGCCTGTGATAGTCATGACAAAAGAAAAAAAGAAAAAGTAAATATGGCTAAGTTTTATTCAATCAAATCATGTACCAGCAGAGTTGTTTTTGCTCCATTATTAGTGGGGTTTTTTTTTCCTATCTGGGGAGTGCCTATATGGTAACAGGAATCTACCTAGTTTAGTACATACATAGGGGGCCAATTGCTTCAATAATTGAGGAGGGTGATATTCCCTTTTCTGGGGCTAATGAATCCAAGAAAAGATGAGATCACTTCTGTTACAGAAAACTCCACAAGGTAGCATTTGGTTGTTGTCACTTTTCCAGCTGCCTCTCTCTGTTTTGCTAATATTGTATCCATTCTTTTCTCCACCCTTTTTTTCTTCTTTACACTTTTAAGTAGGGGACATGATGATGGTGGGAGGCTGCTTTTTGTAATTTCTCCTTTTTCTTTTAACTTTTGATTGTTAGCTTTATACTGTCTTTATGACTTTGGATGCTTTTGTTCACTCTGTTTTAGGTTTGTGATCAGAGACTTACTTTTGTAATGATCAATTTAAAAAAAAAAAGAAAACTAAAAAGGGTTGGCAATTTAGTTGGAGCTATATACTTATTGATAATTGAAATCACAAGATATCATTGGATGCCATAACTCAAACCCCTTGAATTTTGTTTTGGTATTACTGGTGCAGGTTATAAATGGTCATGAGTTTCATTATCTTCAAATAAGAGTCATCTAGTCTGTCTTTTGTTTTTTACTTTCAGGTGCAATACTTTCTGATAAAGCATGCAGCGAAAAAAATTTGAGTTGCTCTTGTAGTAGAAAGTAAGATAAATTTAAGACTCAAAAACAAAAGCTCTAATTTGATACTTCTGATCTGGCATCGCAAACAAGCTCATCATTGAACAGCATTATATTTTATATCACAGATGAAAACAAGATAAGCACGAGATAAACAAGCTGTGGTTATAAACATCCAGCATCAAGTGACAAAATATATCTACAGAGACCTTGCAGGCCCCAGAGTGAGACAGAGAGGGAGAAAGATTACCTGCCAGCTGAAGTCCAAAGAAAACGACATGAATTCCGACAAGCGCAATGCAGCAACAGTACCACCATTTTGACAACATGTTATTAGGAAATTGACCAAAATTACACATGAATTTTGTATGTATTTGAGTTGCCAGGAGAATATGTTTTATTCTTAGCTTCATGTATGCTTTGTATTTACTGCTTGTTTTGCTGTTTTAGATCTGAACCAGTACCTCAGACAACATCATTAATTAAGGACACTTATTCCATTGCTAATTGCAAGATGCTACAATGGGGCAAAAATTGTGTGGACATAGTGTCCACATTAACATTTTTAGGGACGCTCCCGATAGACGCCACGTGGCTCGCAAGCACTCATCTTATCGTCTCTTTTTTTTTTTCTTAAAAAATATGATTTTTTTTTAAAGAGAGAAAGAAGTAGAGAAAAGAAAAGGGACGATGAGATGGACGCCTGCGAGCCATGTGGCGCCCATCCAGAGCATTCCCAAAAATACTATTTTGGACACCATGTCCATACAATTTTTGCCCGGTACAATGCCATGCACTTGTTGTATGTTGGGTTGTTCTAAAATAATAACTTATTATGCTATGTTTAGCCACGTCGTTACTTCTGCTTTCTGCGACGGTCATTTTCAGTAGAGTGTTTGGCGAAAGAAAATAATTATATGATTTTTTGCTGTAGTAAGAAATTAAAATAAAAAAAATCTTCAAAATCTCTGAAACAGAGGTTCTGAGGATATTTAGCAAACCCGATTCGCGGGCCGGATTAAACGGGTCGGGTCGTAGATCGGATCTCAAATCGAACCCGGCATGTACGGACCGGGTTAGCCCAACCCTATTAAATACCAACCGTGTGATGGTTGGTTCCCGGATCTCCACGGCCGTCCACGTGGCGTATGTACGGCACGTGACCTGCGCTGCTGCACAGGACTGTTGCTGGGGCTTCATAAAAATTTAAAATAAAATACAAAAAATTAAAAAAAAAATCATAATAAAAGTTAAAATGAAAAAGACACCTGATTTTGATTTTTGAATAGGAAAAGGTGATAAGGAAAAAGGGGAGGGTCTACCACGTGTGATGTACACACAAAGGGGCCGCAATCATACTCTTGTGCCCTTTAGAAAAGGGCAATCGAGTTCCCTACATCGTTAGCCGCATAGTTTTGCTACAACCGGCCACGTGGCACCTCCTGATTGGATTTATGGTGTTCTTCATATTTTCCTTTCCTCTTGTTTTACAGTGCACTGCAGTTTCTAAATTATTCCCTCAAACTTCGAAATGAGTCCCCTACATCCTAAATAGCATGGTTTTAGTATCACGTTACTATGTGCTAAGATCTAATTGATCACTAAATGGTATTTATACATAAAATTGAGCTGGAATACTATCGGTAGCAAACGGGCTATGTTGTCACCTATTCATTTTCGATGATGGAGCTTTCAAATTGGCGATCAATATTATTGAATATGATCTATACCATTTGAAGTATTTAGAATCTAAATTTCAAATCTTTTCAACATTATTGACCTAGTGGTCAAAGAATTTCAAATTTTATAATTTTAATGGTCGATATGAGACATTTTCTCGTTTAACGGTATAAAGATGTTCAAATCAATTAAATTTTAGTTAGGAAATTTTTTAAACTATTTAGAACAAGTCCTATACTCTCGATCTTGATTATAAAATTCATATTATTACTTTTAAAAGATATCATTCTCGGCCGTTTATTTCGTGTCCATTTGATGGACAAGAGAACAATATCGAAAAAATATGAAATTTGGTTTCTAAATGATTCAAGTTGTATAGATTATGTTCAACAGTGTCGATCATCGATTTGAAAACTTCATCATCAAAAACAGGTACGTCCGGAAACTACTCCGAACTTAATTTCTTAATTGCCCTAATCAAATTTCATTGCTGAGATTTGTCTACAATGTGCTATTTAATATAGAATTGATGTAGCAGTTACCTGATATTCTAGCTATCAATTTAACTTTTTATTTTTCTTTCTGTTTAATATTTTATGGTATTGAAGTCAAAAACCCTAAACCCTAAATCAGTCCTTGGCAATAGGAGTGTGGAGTGTCCATGCTCCCAAAAAGCAATCCAACATGACCCTGTTTATCCCGTGGTGGGGCACACTATTATTCCATCAACAACTACTTAATAATTAACCAGGACAAATTGTACAAATATTATTATATCCAAAAAATCCAAATAACTTCACTTTAAATCGAAATTTAAACTAATTTTTTGGCCTTTTTTTTGCTACAATAAAAGCAAAACTAGACCCTAATAAAAAAGTGGCCGGTAAAAAGATATTAATCACGGAATGATATTTGTGATTTACAAAGCGGATAATAAACTCCGACTACTAAATTTTAAATTTTATAAATTATTTAAAATTTATTTATACGCATAATTTTTTTTTTGTTCTTCTTAAATCAGTGGCAAAATATGCATGATTTTACGGAATCTTGACTTTAGAACCCGAGAAGATTGAAGATCTTTCCTTGAATTCAAAGCTTAGAAGCATAAATGAAGTAGGGATCANTTCAAATTTTATAATTTTAATGGTCGATATGAGACGTTTTCTCGTTTAACGGTATAAAGATGTTCAGATCAATTAAATTTTAGTTAGAAAATTTTTTAAACTATTTAGAACAAGTCCTATACTCTCGATCTTGATTATAAAATTCATATTATTACTTTTAAAAGATATCATTCTCGGCTATTTATTTCGTGTCCATTTGATGGACAAGAGAACAATATCGAAAAAATATGAAATTTGATTTCTAAATGATTCAAGTCGTATAGATTATGTTCAACAGTATCGATCATCGATTTGAAAGCTTCATCATCAAAAACAGGTACGTCCGGAAACTACTCCGAACTTAAGTTCTTAATTGCGCTAATCAAATTTCATTGCTGAGGTTTGTCTACAATGTGCTATTTAATATAGAATTGATGTAGCAGTTACCTGATATTCTAGCTATCAATTTAACTTTTTTTTTTTTCTTTCTGTTTAATATTTTATGGTATTGAAGTCAAAAACCCTAAACCCTAAATCAGTCCTTGGCAATAGGAGTGGAGTGTCCATGCTCCCAAAAAGCAATCCAACATGACCCTGTTTATCCCGTGGTGGGGCACACTATTATTCCATCAACAACTACTTAATAATTAACCAGGACAAATTGTACAAATATTATTATATCCAAAAAATCCAAATAACTTCACTTTAAATCGAAATTTAAACTAATTTTTTGGCCTTTTTTTTTTGCTACAATAAAAGCAAAACTATACCCTAATAAAAAAGTGGCCGGTAAAAAGATATTAATCACGGAATGATATTTGTGATTTACAAAGCGGATAATAAACTCCTTTAAAATTTATTTATACGCATAATTTTTTTTTTCTTCTTCTAAAATCAGTGGCAAAATATGCATGATTTTACGGAATCTTGACTTTAGAACCCGAGAAGATTGAAGATCTTTCCTTGAATTCAAAGCTTAGAAGCATAAATGAAGTAGGGATCATAAATTTTCTCTACAATAATAATATAATAATTAATAACATGTAACCTACCCATTGAGACTACATTTTTATTGCTATATATATNTATATATATATTTATTTATTTATTTATTTATTTATTTATTTATTTTATCATTAATTGGCATTAATGTACTACGGCTTAGATCATGGAAACCCATCCACAAATATCAATGCAAAAATGCCATTCATTAACGGATATAATTTTGAAAAAAAACAAATATATTATTATTATATTTGATTAAATATGATTTATTTTTATTAAATTATATATGCCAATTATGTTATTACTTTTTCTACAAAAAATAGTTGCCAAGATAAATTGTTCACAAGGCCCTGCTGAAAAAGCTATAAAAGTGTGACATAATGATTGATTTTTTTAAAAAATGTGCAATTTCTTTTCCTTTGAATCCTCATTATTCTCTAAATTGAAGCTAAAAAAGAAGGAAAAAAAATATTTAATTAAAGTTTATGATGTACATAGTGGCCTCTTAAATTAATAAGCATGGACACTGCACGCGTGCGACAGAATCCAACTATACTAGTGTTTAAAATTTTATTTTAATTATATCCTCGAAATAATAAATTGGTGATAATTATTCAAACGAAATAATTATATAGTACCTAGAATTAATGTTAACTAATTAATTATCAAGTTGGTTCCATAAAAGTAAACATTATTAATTTATATGCTGCATTCCCAAGTATCTCACAAATTTGGACCATTTTAAAAACAGGCTTCTAAATCAATTTCTCTGCTCTAAAAATAGCAGTACTAATTAATTGACAAATTAGACGCGTAAAACTATTAATACGGCAAAGTTGAAAAGAAGTTTCTAACTGAAAAATAAAAAATTTAACGATTTACGAACTGATTGTGAATAAAAATATATATATATTAATAGTACTTTTTCAAACAGCTTTATTGATGCATTATATTATATTCCATCATTATTTTAAGTCATGCTTAATTATAATGTTGACTCGACTTTAAAGTTGATGCTTTTTCGAAATTTAATTATTAACTAGTCTTTATAATTGTACTTGGTTGCCTCTACTTTTTCTTTTTTTTTTCCTCTCCTTTGTTGTGAGAATTACAATGCATAGGATATGCATGTTTTGTTGAGTCCATTAACCTAATTTATACACATCTATTTTTTTCAAAAAAATAATTAAAAAAGAAGATCATTCCTTATATAATCCTTTATTTCACCAAAAAATAAGGTTACTAATATTATTCACACTTTTAGTAGGGAAAAAAAAAAGAAGGTAGAATTAATATATTGCATAATAGTGGGTGAATTGCATATATTAGCTTCTTTGATTGAATTAATGGCACTCTCCAATGCACTTGTCTCTTATAGGGAACTACAAGCCCATCAATGAACATAAATCAAGGTGTATAAATATTAAAAAGAAGAGACAAAAATTTCTTAGAGCCCTAGAAATAGTGCTTGTGTTGGATTGTACAGTAACTTTTTCTTGGGAATTAAATTGTTACATCAATCTAAGAGTAGGAAATATGGCATGCACCATGAGCTCTCTTAGCTCAAATTTCTATTATTTTTATTTAATTTTTTTTTAATATGAGCTGAAATATTTAAGGCTTCTTATGAAATTACAAGCAAGTTGCATAATGTATTGTAAGAAAGTACAATAAAAGAAATATTATAGTTATTTTTGTTGAAATATGTTTTAGGGTCTATTGAAAAATAAAAAATTAGTTCTCCAAATGCTATTGTTCCATTTTTTTCTTTTTGTCAAATAATATTAGAGCAAGATCATTATGATGAAAATGCTTAAAGATAGCAGATTCTAGATAGGAAAACAACATATTTACCTGAACTATAAATCACTTTGAATCTATTACGCAAACTTTCAAAATTTTGATATGACTCTCTTATCTTTCAATTTTTTTGATTTGAGCCAGTTAATGGCACTTTGATTTTAAAATTTGAATTTCTTGTTTATTTTTACAGACTTGGTTAATATAATTTATACAATTCTTGCTATTTAAACTAATATATTTTAATAAATTTATAGTTGTAAAAATTGTATAAATTATACTAATTAAATCTATAAAAATAAATGATACACTCCAAATGTAAAATTAAAATATTATTACTCGACTCAAATTAAATAAATTTAAAAAATAAATAGTAAAAATAAAATTTTATAAAGATCAGAGAATAAAGTTAAAATAGTATGCAGTAGGGATAAATTCTATTCATTTTTACCACAAGTAAATTTCGCCATCACAATCAAACCGCAACATATTACCTCTGTTTTCGATTCTTTTACTCTTCATCTAGTACGGGCCCACTTATATCTTAAGTACGGCGTAATTTTTCCCTACATTTGGTCCACCACGTCAGCAGTGGACCGCCAAAATAATTCACCCTCCACCTCATTCCATCTTGAATATAACATCACTCACTTTCTAATTCTTATAATTAAACACAACTTTTTTTATAAATTAATGGTGATTTCAAAGAAGAAAAAAAGAAACTAAGCGTAGAAATAGGATGATGTGTATCAGTGTAAATTTAAGATGATCAGCAACATATTACCTCTTTGAGAAAATATTACTTGCGTTAGTTTAATATAACTTATTATTTGTCTCACCGCTTCTTTAATCTTCACTATTTTTTTAAAAAAGAAAAAAAATTTAAAATTTTGAAATGCAAATTTTGTAAATGGATAAGGATGACGTGGTGGACCAGGTCCAAGTAATAATTCCTTAGTGGGCTCTGTGGAAAGAATCCCACAATTACTACACGCTAGTACAAATTCTAATAATGGGGTTGGGGGGGATGGAGTTTTATGACCACGCCCATCACATTCATTTATTTCTTCGTTGACCCCTCAACAGGAAATTAATATACGAATACGAGAACGCATTCCAATTTGAAGGAACTTTCTCTCTCATTTATTGCTCTCTCCACCTCTTCTCATACATAAGTGTGTGTGTGTGTGTGTGTGTATATTTATACACACACATTTGTATTCCTGTGTTCTTGGAAATTGAGAGATCTCCCTCTTACAAACATTAATTACTTTATTTATGGCTAAAATTGACAGGTTATAATAGCTGAAATGTCCATTCTTAGTTTAATTTATGTTGAAAAACGAAAGAAGAAAAAAAAAAAAAAAAGAGGAGTAATCTCTCAAAAGCAAAGGAAACAAATTCAAGTTGGTAAACCCCCAACTTTTTTCCTACTGATTTTCTGGAATTCAAATGCGGACTCCTCTTTAAAACTGAAGGATCCGTCCCTGTAGTAGAGGAATAGTCGTGTGTCCAATGTCAAAAAGGATGTGTGTGGAGATTAGAGGATTTGCGCCACGAAAAACTCGCAGAATATGCGATAGTCACCGATTATTGCGGTAATCTGAGTACAACAGAAGTTCAAGTACTGCTCAATCACCTTTCTAATTGCAGCAATTATACCCAAAACTGACATTTAAAGTGAGCAACAGCAAAAGATAAAGAAAGAGACCAAACAACCTGAAAGCCAAAAAGAGAAAAAAGAAGAAGAAAAAAGAAACCCCACCAGATTTGTATGTACAAAGACAGTTCATAAACCCACAAGATTAGACCCCATAACTCCAGTAAAATGAAAAGAAGATAAAGTAAAAAGGGACCCAATAACCAAACTTGCTAACAACTAAACCCTTATTAGATGCTAAGAAGATCCGGCGGCGACGATGACGACGACGACTGCGGAGCTGCAGTCGCTGCCGCGGGCGCAGCAGCGTCCTCCCCCTCGGCCTGCTGCTGCTCTTTGCTCTCCTTTGCAGCCGCTTCTGCGGAGGCTTCGCCGTCTCCTTTAACCGGATCCTCTACCTGCTTAGCACTGGTCTTGGGGGCTTCGCTCAGCATCTGAACCACTTCTCTCATCGTCGGCCGCTCGACGCTCTGCTCCTCGACGCAGAGCATCGCCACGTAGAACACGTGCTTTACTTCGTCGACGGGCACGGTCGAGAGCCTCGGGTCGAGGATCTTGGCCACTTCCTCCTTGTTCGAGTCGGTCATCTTCCGGACCCATTGGACGATGTCGACCCCGTCGCCGAACTCCCCCACCGGCTTCCTCCCGCTCACCAGCTCGAGCAGAACAACTCCGAAGCTGTACACGTCGCTCTTCTCGTCGACCTTCAGCGTGTAGGCGTATTCTGCGGACCGGACCCATCCATCCGTAGAGAAAATTTATCGAACAGTTGATGATATTATACAACAACAAATCAACTAAATAAATGTAGAGATATTAGATAATTGGTGTCTAATACTTGGGCGCGCATCAGTAATGACATTTGTGGGCCAAATTGCAAACGACAGAATTATTTAGTGGTCAAAGAGAAATTGGTATTTTTGACGGCCACGTTCATGTGTGGGGCCACTCAATTCAACAGTAGGAGGCGTGGACGATGATTATTTTTTTGGTATCTTTTCGATTGAATTCGACAATATAACAGTTATCTCTGATATTAACATCTAAGTTATCTCTGATATTAACATCTGTTACCGCTGAATCGCTGATGATGTTTGTTGTTGATTGTTATTGGCAAGGAATTAATTAATTAATGAGTGAATGAGTGAATGAGTTAGGATGATGATGATTTACCGGGGGCGATGTAGCCGTAGGAGCCGGCGATGGCGGACATGCACTCGGAGGCGCCGGAGTCCTGGAGGAACTTGGCGAGGCCGAAGTCGGCGACGTGGGCTTCGAAGGCGGAGTCGAGGAGGATGTTGTTGGACTTGACGTCGCGGTGGAGGATGAGCGGGGAGCAGTCGTGGTGGAGGTAGCAGAGGCCCTTGGCGGCCTCCACCGCGACCTTGCGGCGCGTCTCCCACTGCAGGTGGCCGCCCTTCTTGCCGTGCAGCACCTCGCCCAGGCTGCCGTTCGGCATGTACTCGTAGACCAGCAGGTTCGTCTCCCGGTTGGCGCAGAAGCCCAGCAGGCGCACGATGTGGCGGTGCCGGATGCGGCCCAGGGTCTGGATCTCCGCGGAGAAGCCGTGGTCGCCGTTGGGCATGGAGCCCTTGTACACGATGCCGGCGCCGCCCTTGCCGATGATGTTCTCCTCCTTGAGGCAGTTCAGCACGTCGTCGCACGTGAAGTCCAGGCGCTGGAACGCCGTCAGCTTCCAGGCGCGGGCGTCGCTGGCCTTCTTGATCGACCGGGCCTTCAGGATGGCCGCCACGGCGAACGCGATGGAGCAGAGCAGGAGCCCGATCACCAGCAGCAGCTTGAAGCTGCTGGAGAGCGAGCCCCGCCCGCGGGCGCCGCGGGACCCGTCGCCGCCGCCGCCGCCGCCGCCGCCGCCGCCGCCGGAGGAGGAGGACGAGCCGGGGGGGCAGGGGCCGAGGTAGGGCCCGCAGAGCCCCGGGTTGCCGAGGAACGACGTGGCGTTGAAGTAGCTGAACTGGCCGGTGCCCGGGACGAGGCCGGAGAGGTTGTTGTAGGAGAAGTCGACGGCGGTGAGGCTCTGCATCGCGGCGATCGACGCGGGGATGGCGCCGTCGAGGCGGTTGCGCGACAGATTCAGGTAGTTGAGGATGCGCATTTGGGTGATCTCGCCCGGGATCTCGCCGGAGAGGTTGTTCCGGCTCAGATCCAGGTAGGTCAGCAGCCTGCACCGGCTGATCTCCGGCGCGATCGGCCCGGAGAAGGTGTTGCCGCTGAAGTCGATCTTGGAGAGCTGCTGCAGCCGCCCGATCTCGCGCGGGATGGCGCCGGAGAAGCGGTTCTGGTCGAGGAGCAGCTTCTGGACCCCGGAGAAGCTGCCGACGGAGCCGGGCAGGGGGCCGGAGAGGCGGTTGTTGGAGAGGCAGATCTCGCCGAGGTTGGTCGAGTTTCCGGAGGTCTCCGGGAACCCGCCGGTGAGGAGGTTGTCCTGGAGCTCGACCTGGGTGAGCTCGGGGAGGTCGAGGAGGCCGCGGGGGATGGAGCCGTTGAGGTAGTTGTCGCCGAGGCGGACGCGGGTGAGGGAGGCGCAGCGGCCGAGGGAGTCCGGGATGGGGCCGAAGAGGAAGTTGCCGAGGGCGATGAGGGTGTGGAGCCGGTTCCCGGCGCAGAGCTCGGGGGGCAGCGACCCGGTGAGGCGGTTGGAGGAGAGGTCCAGGAGCTGGAGCCGGGCGCTGCGGCCGAGCCCGCGCGGGACGGCGCCGGTGAAGTTGTTCTCCCAGAGCTGGAGCACCTCCAGGGCGGGGAGGTCGGCGACGAAGGCGGGGACGGCGCCGAAGAGGCGGTTGCGGAAGAGGTTGAGGAGGGTCAGGTTGCGGAGGCGGGCGAAGGAGGGCGGGATGGGCCCCGAGAGGGCGTTGTTGGAGAGGTCGAGGGACTTGAGGGAGCGGAGCTCGCCGAGCTCGTCGGGGATGGGCCCGGAGAAGGCGTTGACCTGGAGGAAGAGGGTGTCGAGGCTGAGGAGGCGGCCGAGCTCCGGGGGGAGGGGCCCGGAGAGGCCGCAGTTGGCGGCGTCGAGGCGGACGAGGGTGGAGATGTTGCCGAGCTCCGGGGGGAGGCCGCCGACGAAGGAGTTGTAGTAGCCGAGGTAGAGCTCGCGGAGGCGCGGGAGGGAGCCGAGGGAGGCCGGGAGGGGCCCGGAGAGCTCGTTGCCGGAGAGGGCCAGGTACTCGAGGCGGGGGAAGCGGGAGTAGGCGGCGGGGACGGAGCCGGAGAAGAAGTTGCCGCCGAGGTGGAGGTGGCGGAGGGAGGGGAGGTGGGAGAGCGGGGGGAGGGCGCCCGAGAGGTTGTTGTTGTAGAGGTCGAGCACGCGGAGGGTGAGCGGGAGCGCGAGGGCCACGGAGGAGGGGAAGGAGCCGTTGAGCCCGTTGTTGGAGAGGTTCAGGACGAGGAGGCGGGGGAGGAGGGTGAGCGAGGCCGGGAAGGGCCCGGAGAGGTTGAGGGAGGAGATGTCGAGGGACGCGACGGCGCGCGGGGACCCGACCCGCGCGGGGGGGGAGCAGGACACCCCGCGCCACGACGCGCAGGGCTCCGACGAGCTGGCGTTGGACCACGACGCGAGCGCGCCCGAGGGGTCCGCGAGCGCCGACCTCACGGCCAGAAGCGCCGCCACCTCGGCCGCCGCCGGCGACGCATCCTCCGCCGCGCCGCCGCCGAGGACGACGACGACGAAGAAGAAGAGGAGGAGGAGGAAATGGCAGGGGAAGCGCATTTTGTAAGTTCTCTCTCTCTCTCTCTCTCTCTCTCTCTCTCTCCCCCTCTCGCTTCTCTTTACCTCTCGAGTCTATATATCTCTTCGTTGCTTCGTTTGGATTATATTGCGTCGAACGAATGGGGGGGAAAAGAGAGTGTGGTGGGAGAGTGGGAGCGCGAGTGTTCTGTTTTAAGTAGGGCGGATCCGGGGCGTGGACCCCACCTCCGCCCATTTATCTCTGAATTTGAAACGAGTTACTTTTGTTTTTACTTATTTACCGTTTTATTCGCGTCGGGTCAAATCAAGAGTAAAGTTTTAATAAAGTTTTGATAAGTCATAATAAATTAAGAAAAGATCTCTGCGGGACAGAAGCTTTATTAGTTAAGATCCATTTTGCATTCTTAGGGGTGTTTGGGCCTATCTTTTAAAAAATACTTTTGGGCTGAAAAATGATTTTCGGCTCAATAGAGCATTTGGTAACTCGATTTCAAAATCTAATTTTATTTTTTTAAATCAAAAAATTAATTTTAAAGGTCTCAGAATCATAAGCAGAAAAAAGCTGCTTCTTGAAATCTGATTCTGATTTTGGATTTAAACTTCAAATTTTTATTTTTTTTTAATTTCAATATTTAAATCTAAATTTAATTTTAATTTTTAATTTTTAGATTCATTTTTGAATTTTTAAATTCTAACTTTTAAATTTTAAATTTTAAATTTTGAAAAATAGATTTCAAACTTTAATTTTTAAATTTTAATTTTAAATTTCAAATCTCAAATTTTAGATTCTGAAACATTTTAAAATTTAAATTTAATTTAAATTTTTAAATTTAAAATTTAGATAAATTTAAATTTGATATTTATATTTTAAATTAAATGTAAAATTTTAAATTTTTAAATTTTAAATTATAATTTTTAATCTTCAAATATAATTTTAATTTTTATAATTTAAATTTAAATATTCAAATTTTAAAATTAAATTAAATATTCAATTTTAAATTTAATATTTAATTTATAATTATTTTCAAATTTAAAATTTAAAATTTGAAATTTGAAATTTAAAATTTAAATATATTTTAAAATTAAAATTTTATATTTAAATTTCATAATTATTTATATTTTACTTTTAATTTTAATTTTTAAATTTCAAATTTTACATTTATATTTTAAATTTAATTTTTAAATTCTAAATTTAAAGTTGAAATTTTAATTTTAATTTATATTTTTATAAATTAAAATTTATATTTAAAATTCATAATTATATATATTTTAATTTATATTATATTTTTATTTTAAATTTCATAATTATTTTAAATTTTAAATTTTAAAATTTAAATTATTTTTTAAATTAAAATACTAAATTTTAAATTTTGTACACTTTTGAAATTTAAATATTTTAATTTTAATTCAAATTTAAATTTAGATTTTAAATTATTTTAAAATAAAAATTAATAAAAATATTAATTTATACAAACATCAAAAAGAATTTGCCAAACAGCTTTTCAAAATCACTTTAGACAAATCACTTTTATCTAAACTCTGCCAAACGCTCTACAATTTTTAGCCAAAATTACCTCTCCAAACCGAAATTACTTTTGCAGAAATTACTTTTTCAGAAGGTAAGCCAAACAAGCCCTTAGTTTTAACTTTTAAAAGTTGAGACGTGGGGGGTAAAAATTGAATGGACATAGTGTACAAACTAGCATTTTTGAAGACACTTCGGATGGACATCACGTGGCTTGTAGGCACTCATCTCACCGTCCTTTTTTTCTTTCTCTACTTCTTTCTCTCTCTAAAAAAATGACGTTTTTTTTTATTTTATGAGAAAAAAAAAAGTAGTAGTGAAATAGGCGTCTGCGACTGCGAACCACATGGCGCCCATCCAAAGTGTCCCCAATAATACTAATTCGGACACCATGTCCATATAATTTTTGCCGGGAGTTGGGAGGAGTCTGAGAGGGGAGAGAAGAGAAAGTGAAAAGTGGTTCCAATCTTAACACTTTAGCATCCTAGGAATGAATAAGTTTCTATTAACTTCATCAATTAATTTTAATATATAATTTTTTTTGAAAAATTGTTTAAATTTTTGAATGAGTAAATGCGAGACCACAAATAGCATGAGAGGGTGACGAGAAACTATTGGCTGGACCTGGTTCACAGCATCATCATGAAGAGATCTGCCATTTATTTTATTCTAGAGTTAATTTAATACAATTTCTTATAAATATATAAAATAGCAAGTATATTTCTATAAAATTCAACCTTTTATATTTATCTCTACAAAAGTCCAATAATATTTATATTCGCTCCTCTGGTTTGTTAATGTTAAATCATTATTTATTTTTTAATATAAAATGAGTGAAATGACATTTCTATCATCACAACAATGTCCCTCCAAAAGTCCCAACTTCTAGAATTATAGAGAATGTCCTTTCAAATTTTTCAACAATTATTTTTTTTTCTACCATTACAGATAATATAAGAGAGGTAAAAAATTAATTTATCACATTCATTAATCAAGATTAAGTATTTTATTTATAGTTAATTATTTTTTTAACGGATCCCAACAGTATGGTTATATTTGAAATGTTAGAACTTTATAGGAATAAACATAAAAAATTGAATACTATATAGATATATCTGCTATTAGATGCGATTACGTGGTCAATGAAAGCTGTATGTAATTAACTATTTATTCTAATTCTTTCACATTTAAAAAATTGCCGGCGCTCACTAAATTTTTATTTTAGAAAATTTAAAATTTATTATTAAATTTTTACATTTTTATTTAATTTGATGGGTGTTGATTAGGGCTGGCAAACGAGCGAGCCGGCTCGTGTTCGACTCGTGTTCGGCTCGATATTCGGCTCGCTCGAGCTCGACTCGAAATTAAATGAGCCGAGCTTGAACAAAATAAAAGGCTCGAAATTCATTTTAAGCCGAGCTTGAGTATTACTCGGCTCGTTCGAATTAGGCTCGAAAAGCTCGAAAAGCTCGAATATATATATATATATATATATATAACTAGGCTTCTATACTATTAATAGCACCAAGTCATTGGTGCTACCAAGTTTTGGCCATTGGATTAAGAGATGTGCGGTTAACATGAGGTGGGCCCCCTAGGGTTGAGTGGGTGGTTGGTTAAATAATATGATCTAACGGGTGAAAATGATCAAAAGGGTAGATTTAACGGCGAAAAACTTGGTAGCACCAAGTGCTTTGTGCTATTAATAGCATAGTAGCCGGACTCTATATATATATATATATATATATAATGTATTTTAATTATATATAGACTTTAATTTAATTTGGGCCATTATTGTTGGCCCATAAAATAAACCCAATAAGTACAACCGTGCAATTGAGCCCAACTCTAAATTTACATAACACACTCTCTTTTTCAGACTTTCATTTTTGTACATAACTCTAAAACATGATAACATTCAAATTTTCAAATTCCTAATTTTTTCCCTCTCTCTCTCTCTCTCTCTCTCTCTCTCTTTGACCCTCACCCGGTCAGGCAGTCACCCTAGCTCATATTTCTTACAATTATTTTGTATTTTGAACTATTGGATATGTTGCATCAAATTATTGGTAATGTTCTATAAAAATTAAACTATTGATTATATAATGTCGAGAATTTCAATCGGCCCGTTTAGAGCTCGAGCTCGGCTCGACTCGAAATTAGGCTCGCTCGAGCTCCGCTCGAATTAATTTCAAGCCGAGCTTGAGCCTAGATTTAGGCTCGAAATTAATTTCAAGCCGAATTTGAGCTGACATAAGCTCGCTCGAGCTCGGCTCGTTTCCACCCCTAGTGTTGATTGTATAGGGGTTCAATCACAGATAATGTGGCGGACAAGGTCCACGGCATAATATTTTCCTTTTCTCGATGAGTCAATTTAAAATTTTGATTACATAAATTAAATTAGTGGATATCTTAGGCTTTTTTTTTATTCGAGTCTTTTTTCTGCGTATTACTATTTTCCGTTTATCCTATCGAGGATTGCTTTGGCCACTGCTTTTGGTTGGTCTTTTAAATTCCCTTTCCGGGAACTACGAAATGGAACCTGCTCTTGTCCTGTAGCGTTACTTATACACAGTTTAGTACTTGGCCATTTTGTACATTAAAAACAAGCTAGGATACACATATAAAGAGAAATGTTAGAATACAAAAATAATTGGGAAGCGTATTGTGAATAGAAAATCTAACCGTATATTGAGGAATAGATTTGACTTAATATTCAAAAGCATTACCTTGGAACTGATGGTTGATTAAGCAGATTATTTTCTTAAATGAAAATTGATATTAATTACCATATTGTCAGAATATATTTAATATATTTGGAACGCAAAACTTAATTTTTATAGTACGTCCAAGCATCTATAGTTATGAAACTTTTGTATATATTTGAAGAGCTAATCCGCTTCATTAATTTATTTCTTTTAAATGAATTAAGTTAGATATGTAAAACAACCAAATTTTGAATTTAGAATTTTAAATACCAATCATCACATTTTTAACCAACTGTGTTAGGTACAGTAAATTATCCGTTGACAAATATTGCGAACAGAACTTTTTGATTAAGACCGACCGTCTCTAGCGCAAGTGACAAAGGGCTCGATGGTTAGTACCCGAGGTCCTAAGTTCGAATCATAATTGGTTCACATTTTTAGCTAAATTTATTTCTAAATAAAATAAACAAAGCGGGTAGCATGCTACTTATCTCTCTCAAAAAAAAAAAAAACTCTTTGATTAAGCATTGATTTTGTTGGGGGGCGTTTGGTTTCCCGTAAAAATGGTTAGAAAATTTTTTCTCAGTTGAAAATTAGCGTTTGATTTGACGTAAACATTTTTTACACAAAAATTTATTTTATGGATTCTAAGGAAAAGCAAGCTTTTTGTTTTCGCCGAGATAAAACAAAAACTCACCATGAAAAATCACGGCTCATGCTCTTCCTTGAATTGGGATCCACAAGCTCATGTAAGAGCTCGTGGACCGAGGTGAGTGGTCCACACTGGACCACTCACCTATATATATATATACTATTTTATTTATAAATATATAATAATTTATTTTATAATATTAAATATATATTATTATTAGAGTTAGGCTGGTATACTACCAGTAACACGGAGGCATCCGTGCTACTAAGTTGTTTTCAATGATCCGGCTTTCAAATCGACGATCGGCTCCGTTAGACTTAATCTACACTATTAAAAGTATTTGGAAACTAAATTTCATAATTTTTCGACATCATTTATCTAGTGATCAAAAGGTCTCAAAATTGATGATTTTAATGACAAATGTTATGTGTTTGTGAATTTAGCGTGTAAAACAATCCAAATCTGATGAAATTTTTATAAATTTTTTTTTTCACTATTTAGAGAAAAATCAGTATCTCTGATTTTAAATTCAAGTTTTTTTATGATCATTTTTTATGAGATTTTTATTTTCAGCCGCTCATTTTTAGACTACTCGTTTAATAGGTAAATGATGCCGAAAAATTATGAAATTTAGTTTTCAAATACTTTTAATAGTGTAGATCAAGTCTAACGGAGCCGATCGTCTATTTGGAAGCCGCATCATTAAAAACAATTTGGTAACACGGAGGCTTCTGTGCTGCAAGTATACTTAGCTGGCTCTTATTATTATTTATATATATTATATATTTATTATATAATTATTATTAAAATTATCTGTTATAAATATAAACTATAATAATTAAATATATTATGATAATTATTTATATTATATAATATATATATATATATATATATATATATATTATATATAATATATATATATATATATATATATATATATATATATATATATAATATAATAGGAGAAAAATATATATAATGTTTTCATAAATAGCATAATAATAATTATATTATATATTAATAATATATATAATAAAAAATATATTAAATAGTTTTCTATTCTTTTTCTTTTCTTTCAACCAAACAACCATCACGGAAAACTTCTTTTTTTTTTCTTACAAAGCAAACACTAAACGACGTAAAACTTTTTTTCCACCGAAAATTTTTCTTTCATAGTTTTACGTGGAACCAAACACATCCTAAGTCATTCAAGCGTGCTGGTCTTGCAAATCTTCTAAGTTTCTAAAGCTTATTCTAGATTTTTATTATGTATCATAATCCTTCTTTATTTTCTATTATATTTTTCTCTGTCTTTCTTCTTTCTTGTTTTTTTTTTCCCCCCCTACTTTTCCAATTCTGTTTTTAGACAGAGCAGTAGGCAGGACTATTTACTGCAGAATGAGCCGAGCAGAGATTAGTGAATGGGCTTCCATGAACTGGTCCCGCTACCATCCTGCTGGGTGCCAAATTTTGTTCAACATTAACTCCTGTTCCCAATCATTCATGTCCTTCAAATTTAATGGTACTGATCGAGTAAAATTGAGGTAACCAAAGGTCTAAATGAGCTTTACTTACTAAGTAATCGACTTCACATATTAACTAGTAGGTAAAAATGTACAAAACTTACATGAACTATGAATTATTTTGAATCGGCCATCCAAACTTTTAAAATTTTGATTTTACTACCCAGCCTGTTAATTTATTTGATTTGAATTATTCAATGGCATTTCATTTCAAAATTTGAGTTCATTACTTAATTTAATAAAATTATAGTTGCAAGAATTGCATGAAATATATTAACTAGACCTGTGAAGATAAACAACACATTCAAAGTTTAAAATTGAAGTTTTGTTGGCAGGCTCAAATGAAATAAATTGAAAAGTTGGATAGCCAAATCAAAACTTTGAAATATTTAATAGTCAAATTAAAATGATTCATAGTTTAATTAAGTAAGTTGTATATATTTTTTAATAGAGCTACTATATTTTCCGAAGAATAAGAGTGTTTCCTACTTTTTTTGCTATTGAATCAACCTTTTTGACCATTTCTGATCTTTGGATTAATATTATTATCCTAGTGGAAGTGTGGAACCACTCAATTCTAGAGAGACCACTATTATCCCGACCCTACAATTCTTAATTCAAAAGCCAAAAAAATAGAACTACTATATTTTCGGAAATATAAGACACTTGGTACATTCAACTTTTTGACTCTTGGATTAACTCCTTTAAACATTTCTGACTTTTGTATTAATATTATTATACTAAAGAAATCACTCATGAAAGCACCAAATTTTTTATATTTTCGATAGTATAATAACTCTACGCTATATTTTAACCTAAATAATATAACTCCAAATAGGAGGTATGATAAACTTTTTTTGGTGCCTTTTTAGTAATGCCAGCTGCTTTTCACTTTTGCTTTTAGAATATTCACCACTATTGAAGCCTGATTCTTTTATTACAATGAAAACAATATATATATATATAATATATAATATATAATATATATATATATATATAAAGTTGAGTTAAAATATTATTGTAGCATATAAGTTATATGTGTACCATTTATTTTTTATGATGAAGCTTCAAAATCAACGATCGGTATCATTAAATATGATCGATACCACTTGAAATATCTAGAAATTAAATTTTAAATATTTTCAATTTTGTTCTCTTGTCTATAAAGTGGACAAAAAAATAAACGGCTGAAAATAAATATTATTTAAAAAGTGATAATAAGAGTCTTGTAATCTAAATCAAAAGTATAGATCTTTTTCTAAATAGTTTTAAAAATTTTCTAAGCAAAATTCAATTGGTTTAAATATCTTTACACTGTTAAACGAGAAAATATCTTATATCGACTACTAAAATTATATATTTTGAAACCCTTTGATCATTAAACCAATGATATCGAAAAGATTTGAAATTTGGTTTCTGAATAATTTAAGAAATATATATCATGTTCAATGGCATCGATCATAGATTTGGAAGCCCTATCATCGAAAATAAATAGGTGACAACGGTGCACGTATACTACTAATAGCATTCCAGCTCAACTATGTATATGTATATATATATCAAGCAGGCCCTATGTTGCATGCTGGAGAACAAAAATTGTATATTTCAGGAAATTTCTCGCTTGCTACTTATAAATACAATTCACAATCATTTTAAGCAAGGGCAACTACGAGTTTGGCTCGGATAAAGGCGTATTAATTAACTAGTTTATAGAAACTACAATCGTACACTGCATTTTAAACAATAAAATTAAAGTATGATTATACATACATTTCATGTGTTAAATAAAATTCCAGCTGCATATATAAACATGCTGGTGCGATGTTTCTGCTTGTCGTCGTGCATTATGGACTCATATATGTAGTGGAATTAAGCGTAACGTCGCAGAGGACGAGAGGAGAGAAGCAGCAGCAGCAGCAGCAGCAGAAAAGGAAAACACCCCATGACATGATTTTGATTCAAAAAAGAGGCAGTCAAATTCTGAGTCCTCTGACACCTCACTCTGTGCATATTTTGATTACTGACAAAAATATTACAGCACAGACACTCAGAGAGAGAGAGAGAGAGAGAGAGAGAGAGAGAGAGAGAGAAGCAAGAGAGAGAAGCAAGAGAGAGATCAGAGAAATTAAACAGAGCAGAGCACGCCCCCCCTTCTCTCTCTCTGTAGTTCTCTCTCTCTCTCTCTAGTTTCTCTCTCTCTCTGTGAAAACTTCACTTGTGGTCCTCTCTCTCTCTCTCTCTCTCTCTCTCTCTCTCTCTTCTCTCTCTCATGGTCCCCTCGAAAGAAGCCTGGAAAATCCAGTGTCCTCTTATCCAAAGAAAATGACTAATCATGGTTCATAATTAAGCAACAACCATGCATCCAATTTATCCTTTGTATCCATTGGTCTCAACACGGTCCAGCATTTCCCATACATACTCTAATGTTAATTTCGTATAGTTCCTTATAAATATAGTGAATAATAAATATATTTCTACAATGTTGAATTTTTATCAAATATGTTTCTACTATTAGAATCCGTTAGTAAAATTTAGTTAAGCATAGATTAAATACTTAACCTTGATTATATTTTAACATTTTAACCCCTCTTATATTTATACTGTTATGACTTTTGGAGGGATATATTTGTGATAGAAAAATTGAAGATATAAACAGTTCTCTAACAGTAACAAATCAGAGTAACATATTTGAAAACATTCGAACTTTTATAAAAATATATTTGTCATTTATTATATTTACAGGAACTTGTATGAAATTAACCCTAAACTCTAGTTTAATATCTCAGGTTCGAATCTGGGACTTTATGTGGGCTGCTAATTAACTGCATTAATACCTACTGGTGCATGACTTCCTCAACTCCCTGATGTATCAGGCAACTTATCTCTTGAATTGATTCTAGCGGTCCAGAGCTGAAATACATTTATTAAATTGGCATAACTTGCAAAAGTTGAAAAGTACTGATTAAATAGAGTTATTATATGTTTACTAAAAAACACTATTAATTTTTCTTTTATTTATTTAACAAGAACTCTTGTATTTTCACCATGAGTGAAAAGGAAAAGTTGTAGATTTTTATCATGAGATGTGGAGAGGTGGAATCTCCATTCCAAAAATGAAGCCAAACTGGTTTTTAACTCATACCTCTTGGCTTCAGAAAAAGCTAGAGATGTGAGCCCATGAATGACCATGTGAGAGCTTTGAGACAGGTGAAAGAGATTCTCTCTGTCCCATATATATGTAGTGGGTTACACTATGCAACCTTGCAATAATAATAACCCTACAAACATTTAAGTATTTCTAGGGTTGCCTCTGCCTCTTTTGCCTACATTGTTGTTTTCTTCCTTATTAAAACTACTACTTAGACTAGTAGATTTTCTCACTTTGTGGTGTGTGTGCTTGCATGCATGAGTGATAAAATAATAAAAGATAAAAATGCATGGAGACCCACTCATTTACACCTTTCTTATCTAAATTGGAGATTTTCTTTAAGTCTTTAAAATTTAAAATTTTTATTATTTTTCAATATCATAGGTCCGATTCTGGACTAGGTATAAGTCGTACACCTTTCTTATCTAAGGACTCCAATTCTCCACTTGTCATATTATTTTTTTTAACTAAAATTCAAAGAATTTTTGTGAATCCTTAAGTTCCAAGAGTATAAGAATTATACCTATAAAAAGTGTGCGGATAGCATTTTTCATAAAATAAAGCTAAATTGCACTTTTGGCCCTCAAACTATGAAATCCGTGACATATTTTGTTTTCAAATTTTAATTTATTATAATTTCTCGCTCAAATTTTTTAGATGTTGAAACCAAACCCACAATTCAAGTTAATTGAATGAATAATGATACAGCATCTTTATTGTTCACACTGAATTCTGTAAAATTTGATTGTATCAATCAATAATATTTAAGTCTAAAAGCATAATAAATTAAAGTTTAAAAATTAATATGTCACACATTTTATAGTTTGAGATCCAACATTGCAATTTGGCCTAAAATTAATACACCCTCTAACTTAAGATATATATATATATATATATATATATATATATAGAGCAGGACTGCTGTGCTCTCAGGAGCTCCGTGCTCCTGAGCCGTTTTCGATGATGGAATTTCCGAATCGACGATCGGCTCTGTTAGACTTGATCTAGCATATTTGAAGTTTCTAGAAAATAATTTTTGCGATTTTTCAATATCATTTACCTAGCAATCGAAAGGATTCAAAATCTATAATTTTTAACGGCTGAAAATAAAAATTCTATAAAAAATTGTGATATAGCACTAAAATTTTCGATCAGAAATATTGATCTTGTTGTAGATAGTATAAAGAATTTTGTATCAAAATTTCATCTGATTTGAATACTTCTATACCGTTAAACTTGAAAACGGCAGATATCANTATATATATATATATATATATATATATATATATATATATATATATATATATATATATATAATGTCTCAAATATTGTGGTGGTTGTCTCCCATGTATGTATGAGTGGATGCCAACAACCACGTGACCACACCAAGAACGAGGTTGTGTGGCTCCACTGCCATAATATAAACTGTTTCTAGAAGAGGAAATTCTTTAGTACATTCTACGATTTTGCATGGACTATAAATCACGGAGAAACTATTGTATGTACCCTATTGTATGTACCCTGTAACCCTGCTCATTTCAGCTCAAATCAAAATGTTACTAAAATACAACTTAAAAAATCATTGCATAGGTCCTATAATACCTAAAAATATATATGTGATAGATATTATATGTTTTAGACGTTAAATAAGGCCGTTAAACATACGAGACTGTAAGTTCAATCCTTATTTTCAACATCTGTTTAATGGATTAAACTATTTACTCTAGCTTTTGTACAATGATATAATCCTATGTTAGCTCCTCCCATCATTTTTATAACATATATTTGTATCATCATACAAAAAGGAGTAACAAATAGAATTAATTAAGCAAATATAAAAGAGAAGGGTTAATTTCATATATGTCCCTGCAAATATAGTAAATTACAAATATATTCCTATAAAGTTTAATTTTCATATATTGCACCTACAAAAGTCTTAATATTTTTAAATATGTCTTGTCTCTATAATTTGTTATTGTTAAAACACTATCTATTTTATAAATAAAATGATCTTTTTACCATCACAAATATGTTCCTCTAAAAATTCCTCCAAAAATTCCAACTGTTAATTGAAGAGAGATAAAAAGGTCAATTCATCTCATTGACTAACTAGGGTTAAGTATTTTACCTATGGTTAACTAATTTTTTCTAATGGATCATAACGATAGGGACATATTTGAAAATATCAGGACTTTTACAGAAATAATATATAAAAATTGAACTTTGTAGGAATATTTTTGTAGTTTGCAAGAATCTGTATGAAATTAACCCAAAAGAGAAATACATGTAGACTCGAAAGGAAGCTTCAATTAGTTGTAAACATATTAGGAGAAAAACAAAGGGCAATAGAAAACATGGTCCCCAAAGGCAGGTTAAGTTGTGGTCCTATATATGGGACAAAAGATGATGAACCCACAAAGCTTTGCTGTTGCTTTACGCATAAAGCATGACTATGAAAGGAAAAAAAAAAAATTTCCAAACTAATCCAAACCTAATGCCTTTGTTGAACTGGCCATGTTGATGTGCAGGTCTCGATTTGATGTTGGTTTTATTTTGAAATTTATTGGCCAATAAAATGAACAGCATCCTTTGCTATTTTACTGATCATAGCAAGAGCTGTAATTTATGAAAAATAATGTTAACTAGTAAGATCAACTATTACAAGTAAATAAAAACTAACTCCCTTTTAAATTTCTAATCCATCTTTTGTGCAAATTACACTTCATTATTTGATTCCAAATCATTACAGTAACAGTATTATTATCTAGATTTCAAAATTCAGAGAATCTAGTACCATTTTTCCGTTCAGTTTTCTTTTGGAACTCTTCTTGTTATTCTCTGAATTCTTACCGAATTCGAAAGGTTTCGACCCTGTGAAATTCGTCGAAAATGCTGAACTTGTGACTACGGTCACAAGAAGAACATTGGCCTCCAAAAAGATTCCTAGACTCAACAAGTGCATGAAATAGTTGTGTTTCTGATTTGCTGACCAGTGCAGAAATACTGGGAAAATCTCTTCCAGCAAATTCACTTTCAGAAGATCCAATTAAGAGGCCCAAACTAGTTCTGTTTATGGGCCAGCCGACAGGCCGAATTTATCAAATTGTCCTCGTCAATTTTTTAAAAAAATAACATATTCAGATCCATCTCTTTTTGCGTGGCTTTTGAAACAACTTCTCCATTTCAGACGCATCTCACTAAGACACGTTCCTTACTATATATATGTGATGTGTATCGAAAGAAAACTTGTAATTAAATGGTGTACAATGTGCAACAGAAGAAGATATCTGCAAGCAGTAGAAGAGGATATCTACAAGATTCCAAGCTACATACATATCTTTGGCATAAATGCTGAGGTTCATTAGGAAAGAAAATTATTTCAGGAAAAAATAATTTGAAAGAATTTACTTACCCTCTACTTGTTAATATATATATAGAGGCCACCGATGAAGGGAGATACTAGGAAGAGATTAGAGAGTTCCAAAATGGCAAAAATGATGAGAATGTGTGCCGCAGAGATTGGTTGGGGTGATCGGGCTTTGTCGTTCATCGAGTCAGTTTGCGTAATGAGGTTCAGATTTCGATCCCGTGGGAGGTTTATGTTGTCCTCCTCTGCCACTCTTAGGATGGAAGTATGTTTTTATCTAAATCGTCTCACGTATCATATCTTAAAATTTTTCAAATTTATCGTAATACTGTGCCTATATCTTGTCAATATTCTATATTCGTATCTGAGTCTAAAGACTTGAGAATTTCTACAGTGAGTGTCTCATCTTTGTTTCAAGATCTTCCTAAGATTACGATTTCTCGTGGTGAATGGGAATAAAATCTCTTTCAGTTTCAAAACACAAATATCCAAAATGCATTGAAGTAACACTTCAATGCAGTTCATGATTTCAAGCCATTTATCCTCCTGTGATTATTTGTGTTAGTGTTTGATATTAGAAAAGAACTACTATCAAACAAACTTTTAACTAAATATTTTTTCACTGAATTCTGCAGGGTATATTTCCACCCATAAATTTTGTATAGAAGACAGGAATATTTGACACCGCAATAACACTCGCCTCCGCGAACCGACCTAGAGGATGTAGAGGCCAGAGAAAGCACATCAAAAGAATAAATTGTGACATCAAATACATGAGTGAAGACGATATCCAACTAAAAGACATTTTACAACTTTTCCTGATGTTTTCTTTGTGGCATCTCTATCATGATGTTTTGCGTCTTCATTATACGTCAAAAATGTATTGTTTGTCTTGTTTTGCATCTTCATTATACGTCAAAAATGTCTTATTTTGCTTCTTTATTATATATCAAAAATGTCTTGATAATCGATATATGTAAAGCTATCACAACAATTAGATGATTGTTTTTTTTTTCTTTACTCATAGGCTGGCTTAAAATCAGTAACACAAAATTCAACAACTATTTTGTTCATTTTCATGGCAAAGAATAGCTTTAACCTTCACAATTTGAAAATGGGAAACAAGAACTCAAATTTTATAATTGGAGTCAAATTCTCCCAGCAACAGAAGGTTTGAATTCAAAATATTCGAAAACGATAAGGTAAGAAAATACAGATGAACAGTAAAGGGTAGCATTACAAAGAGAATTTACAGGGAGGAACAGTCAAAACCAGCACCCAATCTCCAAACTATACAACAAAGGATTTTTTTTTACAAAAAAACATAGGGAGAAAATAATAACTATACAAATATAGAAAAAAAATACAACCATGTCAGGACCCACGGTGATTAAAAGACCTTGGTGTCATGGCTTCGTAGAGCGACAATTTGGTTAAATCTGGATTTCTTGCGAGTAGCCAACCGATCTTGGAGGTGATTTTCCACATAGCCCACAGTTCGTACCATCAGGCCTCATAAAATCCTCGCATCGGTGTGCGTTACCTACTCCGTGAGGTGAAACTTGGTTTAGGTTTTGTCCACTACAAAACAATGATTCCTGCGAACAGTGTTGAAATAGCAGTTTAAGAGTGGAAATCGTGAATTGCTCACCCATGAATTAATAAAAATCACAAGCATCCTGAGAAAAGTAAACATTGCACAACGGCATACACGGTAAAGATGATTTGTCTCACATCATTGGTACAACCAATATGCACAATGATAAATTAGAAAAGCCTCCATTAAAGATATCATTATGCAAGACAACACAGATGTGAAACTATTCCAAGTTTTCGTAGCATGATTAGCTATGTTACTTGTACTTCTACTTCATTAAAGTTTACGGGCTATAGAAGTCTCTAGTCTCTTTCTTTCTGCAGAGTTATTTCTGATTAAGGTAACTAACAGAACCGAAAGAACTACCAAGTGATCATATAGAAATGAACAAACAAGAATGAAATACCTTTGTTTGCCGCCCAAAGCTTTCACTACAAGAATAAGATGCAAGCTGTTCATTGCTGCAGCGGCATGCATCACTTATAGCTGGTGGGTAGAAGCTTCGTGTTTCTTGAGCAAGTTTTTGGGGTGTGGAAAAACATGCACCTGATCTTTGACTGGTCCACTGATTTCCAAGGGGAGTGTTTAATGTGTGAGAGTAGTCCTGGGACAGCATGTAATACGAACTTCGGTGCTCCTCTCTACAAATGGGACTAGTATCTTGGTGGCCTCTTAGAAAGGCCGTAGAGCTAAAGCCTTGATGTTGTTGGAAGAAGCAGGTAGTTGGAGTATATGGTGGAGCAACGGGGCCAGGATATGACATGAATGGTGACATTTTTCCATGAGAAAGCAAAGATGAAAGCTTTGCCCCACCGGAATTTGCATTTGGAGTAGCATAGCCTTCTATTGTTAACCCTTGCTTAGCAGCCAATTCCATTATCTGCTTCTGATTAAGCCCTAATCCAAAAAGCATGTTCCAGAGGTTCCTCAGAGCTTCTCTTTGGTTGTGTATCACTTGATCACGCATAGCCATCTCAAATTGAAGCTCCGCATTGGCCATTCCCTATATATTTAACAATGAAAGATATTATTACTTCATTATTAGGCGGAGATAAATTATTGGAGCAATGTGGGTTTACTTACAAGAAGCCTGTACTGGCTGAGAATATGCAGATAAGTTTTGTTCCCATTATTACTAATGGCTTCCTCAATCATATCTTGAAGTTGACACCGACGTTTCTCATTTAGTTCAATATCCTAAAAGGAAAGAGATAGGAACATAGCTGGTTAGTTGACCAAAGAGACAACAGAACAACAGAAAAAAAACAAAGGGAAAAGAATACGATGCTACCTTCTTGTAACCAGCACCAGCCTCATCGTTATCCCGAATATTATCAAGAATGAGCTGTCTCCTAGATTTTAGCGCTTGTAGAACTGTTCCATCCTTTTCTTGGACCTAGAAACATGTCTCATCATTAGAAGCTGTTTAGGGAGTACTGAGTGCTAACTTTAGGCACGGACATACATAATATCTGTTTAACTTGTCTTTTGGAATAGCTTCTTTACTCCAAAAAGCAGAATCTTGTAGAAACAAGGTGTTCGAGCAAAAAATACTCAAGCTTTTGTTGCAATGGGAAGTTAAATGAGCTTTTCGGTACCAAAATCAGAAGATCTAAGTTGAAACTTTGCTTTTGCTGAAACAGAAAACTGAGAATTTTGTTAACAAAAATCCTGTTAGTCCTCCTTCAAACAATTTACTCAAACAACACATTTCCGGAGATCTGATTGGGCCAAACAGGCCTTGGAGAATAGCAAACGCTCCATTTTACGTAAGAAATATCAATAAAATGCACCTGTTGTTTGGCAATAGCATCATCAAGATGTTGGAGCTCAATGCGGTTATGTATATTGGTCTCCTCAAGCTCAAATAGTGCCTTCTGTAGGTTTATACGTTCCTGAACATTCTCACTAATTTCACGGCTCAAAATATTCAACCAGGACAGCTCATTGTCCGCAGCTGTTTCAGTTGGCCTTATGCTTAATTGTGATTCTTTCTCTGCTAACTCCTTTTTCAACCGACAAACCTCAACCTTCGTATATCATAAGCAAACAATCAAGGTTAAATAAGCCATATAAATAAAAAATAAAAAAGAATAGCAGCTTTCTCAGAAATTATTACCTGAAGATTGTCAATCATTTTCTGATAGTCCTCAACATGAGTATCAACCGTCCCAATGTTTTTCTGAAAATTAAAGGATTCTCAAATTAGATGGTAATATAATCAATCATCGTGATAAAACTGAGAAAGAAAGATTTCTTCATTTTTGTTTACTATAATAATTATAGGTAAAATTAAAATTTTATTTAGTATGATAACTGTCATTCCATGGAAAAGTTGTTGTGCAAACATTCTGTACTTACATATACAGACCTTGGTCAAGGATCGAATAACTCCCCCAATGATTGCTATAGCTAAACAGTGTGAATACTACAATTAGACCAGAAACAATGTTCTTACATGCACGTGTGTTTTGATCTCCTTAGCACGATCAGCATATTTCAGTGTATTGATGGTGTGGTGATACTGATCATCAGCAGGTGATATTGTAGCAACCATAACAGTTTGAGAATTACCGCTAAGTCCATCCTTTAGTATGCGGGTCAATTTGCTGCAAAGGAAGAAAAAAGAATTAGGTGATTAGAGAATTAAAAATAGAAAAAAGAAAATCACCTTTTGAATAAACCAGTGAGTACCTGTTGCGATAAGGAACGTACGCAAGACCCTTTTTGTGTTGCTTGCCCAGGGCATTGATGCAATTCGCCAAAGCAAGAAGTGAACGGTTAATATTGGCTCCATCTCTAAACTTTTGGCCGTTACTATTTGTTTCAGAGGCCCTTTCACTGCTCAAAAGTTTTGTTTCTTCATTATTAACCATATTATAGAAGAGACAAGAATAGCACAACATAATGTCACGACCAATTTTACTACTCTACCTGCCAGCAAGATCAACTAATGCTAGTTTTCCACGCAGGATCTGAGCTCCATATTGGTTTTTCTGTTTCCGCTTCACAGTGATCTCCAGTACAGCATGTGAACTGTTAAAACAGAAAAGGTACAAAAGAATAGGGGTTAAAGAAACTTCTCTTTTCAGAATATTGCGTTAGTAAGGAAGTCGCAAGATGCCAAAAATATTAAAAGAAAATAGGGAAAAGTAAAAAGCATAAGAATATGCATTGAAATGTTGTAGCAAAAAGTTTTCAAAAGCGAATAAAATTTTAGAAGAAATTATGAAACCAGAAACCAGCTGAGGAAGCTAGCCAGGAGAGTGGAATAATTATTGCATTGTAGTAATGGATGTAGCTCAAGCTATTAAAATATTAAAAAATGCATTAGAGAGCAATATATATAGAAATACTTTTTAACTTATTTACCGTGATGAGGTTACATTGGCTTCTGTGCTCTCTGTTTTGCGCCTACTGTTCCCAAGATTCAAAAGTTCAAGAATCCTATCAGCTGACTGAACCTGAGGAAATTGGAAAAGCTTAGATGAATCACGGAATTATGTTGGGGAACAACTCTTGCAAACATAAATGCAACAAAGCTATGATACTGAAACACAATATCAACGAAATTACAAAAAGATCTTTAAGATTGACTGGGGGATCCATAGAAATAAATTGTTATTCATCAATGATAGCTGCTGCATAAGTGGATTGACAAGAAAACATGAATAAAATCTTTTAACATCTCTATGCCCTAAACATAGACAAGAATACTCTATTGGTAAAAACATTAAAGCAAAACAGAGGAGAGAGATAGCTATGCCATCATTAAGAAGAAGACAACAATTCCAGCAAAAACGAAAAATAATAACGATGCATTAAGTGGTGTAATAAGCATCAGCGATATAAAATGTGAGCGGTGGAGAAGAAGAAACCATAAATGAGCATGCATATCTAGCCCATAATTGCATGTCTTGTCAAACCCGGTGATGGACTAGAGCATGCTGTGTTTAATAAAAGTAAGATGGCTAAGAAGTAAGAACAGAAACAAATCCAGGGCAGAGCAGATAACCTTAATACTTCTTAAACCAGCAACTATAATGCCATGCACAGGGTCTTCTCGAAGCTCCAAGTGGCCTGATGACTTCTCTAGCAAATCATAGATAACCTGAAATAAGGCAGATTGATGAATATATTTAACATGAACTAAACGCATGACTAATAACTGAAAAGCATTTTTAATATAGAAGCTAGAAATTCACAACGTACTTCATTATATACTTCAAGATAAGAACAGGAGACTTCAAAGGTGTCAGAGCTCTCATCTTTTTTAATAAGGTCAAAAATTGTGTGCAAACTCAGAACCATAAGACCAGGGTCCTTTCGAGTGCCAACCATCGTATATGTTTTGCCACTGTCAAAAAATAAATAGTATGTAATACGATGCCAAGAAATTTTTTTTCTTGATAGCTGCTTCATGATTATAATAAAATTTGGAGCATAGATAACACAACCCTGAGCTTTATAAAGATGCAAACAATGTTAACCAAAATCATGAAAATCTTTTAAAAAAATATAAATAAATTCAGAGATGGGCAAATCTAATACAACATACTTTTGATATTCTTAATATTTGAATGGCATATTCTTAGGACCTTGCAAAACTTACGACCTTCCTATGCGAGCTAAAAAAATTGCATAGCACAAACAAGATGGATGAGCAATGAAATAAGAAGAACATTAAAAACCAAGTACCTTCCGGTAGAACCATATGCAAATACAGTTGCATTAAGACCTTGAATGACCCCAGCGATTGTTGACGATATGTTCTTATACACATCCTGAGAAAGAATAATAAAAGTTGATATAAAGTGAATATACATAAATTACTGACTGTACAAGATATGCAACATTCAAATAATAACTGGAAAAAAAATGGTAAAATGAATCTGCCGATGCTTTATCTAAATACATATAGTAGTATAACACAACTCCAAGAGCTCGAAGTGATAGATTTTGTTACTTTAAAGCTAAAGAAGTGATTCAAAAACTACCAGTAAGCAACAAGAAACGATTATTAACCCTTTTTGGTTGTTGACATCATCACATTTGGTTCATCTAATTTTCTCTGCGTTCACAGTTCACCGTTTGTCTGAACCCTACCCTCATATCTTGAGAATATAATTCACAGAACTCCAGCTCTCAGATTGTGCTCTAACTCCACAAATTTGGTTACTAGATGTAGAAATCATGGCACACACTCAAAAAAAAAAAAATAAAATAAAATCAAGATGCGACTATTTACACTTGCTAATCCATTATATGGTTCTCCTGCTGAAAGCAGCAGAGCGAGAAATCGAAACTTATAGAGGGGACAGTGAGACAATACATTACTTATTCACCTTCTAAATTAGAGAAATAAAGACCTTGCAGATGCAAAAACTCTATGATCTGCATACCGCATTGGTACATCCGGGTGCATATACATGATCAAAACTGTATCTTCTCTCTTTCGTCCGATTCTGGATGAGGTCAAGGTAGTCCTTTGACAGATCAGGGTCCAAAACAACTACATTCTGTCATTTAAGAACAAAATTATGCCTTAATTTTCACGCGAACAGAAGATGGTCTTTTAGATGCTGAGAAAACATAAACATTTTCAGACCTTATCATCAAGCACTTGAATAATATGACGGCTTCGCTGCCTTTCAGCTCCGGTCAATGGCCGGCATTTAACTGCAACCTGAAACAAAGAATTTAAGGGGACAATATATGCTGAGTAATTCAAAATGTTCGCAAAAATTTATCTAAATCATGCCCAAAAAGGGGACAATATTACAGGTAAATCATTTTGCACATAAGTAACCTACCAATAAAGTTGCAGTTTGCTTTGAAGCAGGAGGTCTAATGCTCGGCATTTTCGATCAAATGCCCAGCCCAAATAATGACTGTGTTCTTCGCCAAAATCAACTACTTAAACCAAATTTTTTCCCATCAATTGTGTCAAAGCTACGATTTTTAACCCTGTTACATAGATTCTACCGAATCTAAACCACAGTAACAAGAAAAAGGAGCACAAATCAAGCTACATTCCACCCTAAGATACTCAACACCTTATATTCCACACTTTAATCCACTACCAACTTCACCAAAACAAGTTATAACTACAATTTCTCAAATGACAAAACCCTGAATCCACCAAATCTCCGCCAACATACACCACATTCTTCAGAGTAAAACATCCACGCGATCTCATCCTACACTCTCCAAACTCTTGAGCTCTTACTGCGTCACAAAACCAAAACCTCTCCCAACTCACAAAAACCCTAAATCTTCTCCATTTTGACAAAACTTTCCCCCAAAAAAAGCATTTTTCCAACATCAACCACTTGAAGAACCAATCTAAGCACACACTACACCAAAAAAAGAAAAAGATTAACTTGGGGACCGCATCGAATTCGCGGCCACCGACATGAAAGAGGAGATAGAAGGGGTTTAGAGAGAGAGAGAGAGAGAGAGAGAGAGAGAGAGAGAGAATCGGAGTAGGGACACCCTCTGCTCGGAAACTGTGGCGGTGACTATATTGCTTTTATTTTTTTGATTAATTAAATGTGGCAGCTGCGAGCGAGGGAATCGACCCGTTACGGTACTTCGCGGAGAAACGTAAATTATTAAAAACAGAAAAAAACTAAATTATAGAAAACTATTTATAAATATTTTTTTTTTCTTCCTAAATTCAAAAAATCTATATTTTATCTTTTTTAATTTTTCAAATTATTACATTTATCCTCTCTTTTTCAAAATTCCATCACTATTCAATCCATATTTTATAATTTATATCACAAATATTTTTTAAAATAACAGAAATATATTAAAAAATTATTTATTTTTTATAAAAGAAGTAAGAGTAATATGGTCATTTTATCCGCTCTATTAATGTCTTACCCTCTGAAAATATTTCTAAAATTTTAAAAAGATAAAATATAGATTTTTAAAAGTCAAAGAATGAAAATGAAAATTCAGATATTTATTAGGAGATTTTTTATAATTTAGCCAAAAAAATTATCTATGGCTTTCCCTTATTTTTGTACTTTAATATTTTATAATTTTAACTATATCGCCCATGTAGTTTCAATTTTTATTTTTCAATACGCTCTCTGTTACACGTGTTCTAGTACATATGCGTCTGGATTTTTTTTTTTTTTTTCTGTTGAAGACTTACCAAAAAAGATCTTCATTAAGCTCAAGTGGCCTCATACATTTTCTTAAGATCTCATGTCTTTTTTTATCTATCGCTAGACATATCATACACACGTATATGACACACAATGTATTTAGCTAGACATATCATACACACGTACATGACACACAATGTATTTAATAGAGAAGTTAATACCGAGTGTAAGATAAAATAAAAACGAAGCGGAGAATAATTAAATGATACAGTGAAAATCACATAAAACGAATTGGGAGAATAATTAAATGATACGGTTAAAATCACATAGTACTTTAAGTAAAAAATAGATTTTTCAAAAGATATATATACATAAGTTTTTAATTAATATTCACTACGTTTACATACAAATATTTGAGCTTTGAATTTTGGCAAAGAGAGACGTTCCAGTCCCAGCAAAATTAATATTATATTATTGCTATTATTATTTTATGAAGGATTGTGGAGGCGCACGTCGGCTTCGGAGAGTGGGTGCGTAAAAAAGATTACGGGGGGAGGGGGGCGTTGGGTTCTCGTTGTCGTTATGCATGTCTGGATGTACGCAGCTGTCCAATAAGAAGTAAACTGCTCCCCCCTCCGTCATGTTATGGTCTTTAATTTCGACAGCGCAAGGGCAACAAGTAAAGACACACGCCGAGATGGTTGGTGAGGTGGTGGTTACATTACTTTTCTCACCACCTCCTTACAACCTTGTGTGTGTATATATATATATATATATAGAGAGAGAGAGAGAGAGTGAGGCTACTATGCTATCGGAAGCACCGAGCCTTCCGTGCTTCCAGCTCGTTTTCGATGTTGCGACTTTCGAATCGTCGCTCCGTTAACATTGATATCTAGAGTATTTGACGTACCTAGAAAATAAATTTTATTATTTTTCGATATTTCGTTTGCTAGTGATCGAAATGGGCTCAAATTCAACAAATTTCAATGGCCGTAGTGAGCCGTTTGCAAGTTTACGGGTGTAGAAATATCCAAATCACGTGAAATTTGATAGAAAATTCTTTATACTATATATAAAAGATCAATATCTTTGATTTAAAATTTTGTCATATATAATTTTGTAAGATTTTTATTTAGCCTTATTTTAAGAGCCCTTCGTTACCTAGGCAAATGATATCGTAAAATCTCATAAAATTATTTTCTAGGTACTTCAAATACTCTAGATCAAGTTTAACGGAGCCGATCGAGTGATTCAAATCTGCAACATCGAAAAAACGAGCTGGAAGCACGAAGGCTCCGTGCTTTTCGATAGCATTAGTAATGCCTCCATCTAAATATATAATATTTACTACTAGTGAGAGAAGAGAAGAGAGAAGAGAGAGAGCAAATTAGCTCTTTATACTTTAAAAGACTTGATTCTATTAGTGTTTATAAGTTTTAGCCCTTGATATAAGGATATGCGGTTAGGATGATGTGGGCCCCTAGCGTTGAGGTGTTGTGAATAGTATAATCTAAAGTGAAAATAATCAAAGGCGTAATCTAACGAAAAATTACAACGCCCAATACTTGTACATACAACATCATAGGCCGGACTATATATATAGTACTATATATAAATACTATATATTTATATATATATATATATATATTTTATACTAATATAAATAATTACTGCTTCTGAAAGTACAGAGCTCTTCGTACTTCAATCGTTTTCGATATAGTGAATTCATCGTCGATCGGCTCTTAAACTTGATCTATGATTGATGTTTGAAGTACTAGAAACATAAATTTTATGACTTTTAATACATTTTCCCTAGTTGATCGATATGGACTTCCCAAAATCAATAATAATGGCTGCTTTGTGAGTCGTTTGCGAAGTTAACGGTGTATGAATATTTCCAAATCATTCACGTGAAATTTTGAAGAAAATTCCTTTTATACTATATATAACAAAATCATATCTTTTGACCTAAATTTTATTATCAATATATCACGTTTTGGAAGATTTTTATTTTCATCAAGCCGTTATTTTGAACGCCCTTGTCACTAAGTCAAATGATCATCGAAAAATTGCAAAATTTTATTTTCTAGGTACTTAAATACTCAGATCAAGTTAAACTAAATCGATGTCGACTTCGATTCGAAAGTGGCAACATCAAAAACGGACCTGAAAAGCACGGAAGTCCCGTACTTTCAGACATTAGTAGCCTCACTCTATATATATATATATATATATATATATATCGATGCTATTAAGCGCTTTGTACTATAAAGTTTTTGGCGGTTAGATTTTCTTTTTTGATCATTTTTATCCGTTAAATCTATCGTTTTGATTATTTTTATCCGTTAGACGATAATATTCAACCAATTACTCACTCAATTCTAGAGGACCACTATCATCCTTACCATACATTAATTCCTCCATCCAATTGCCGAAAATCTAATAGCACAAATGATTTTGTGTTATTAATAATATAGTAGCCTAGTTCTCTTTCTCTCTCTCTCTCTATATATATATATTTATAAAAATGTATAGAACTTATTTAAATTATAATTTATTTCGATTTTACTATTCAATATTTCAAAATTTTGATTTACTATACTTTGTATAGTTCTTGCCACTATACATTTATTAAAATAAATAATTAGCTTTAACTTTGAACTCAAATGTCTTTAACCAACTCAAATCAAATAAATTAAAAAAATAGACAATAAAATAAGAATTTTGAAAGTTTGGTAGTCGATTTAGAATAATTCATAATTCAAATAAGTTATGTACATTTTTACCAAAATATTTTCTCTGTTACATATATTTTACATAACTTTTATCATATCTAATAAAATATCTAATAAAATATTTTCATATTACATACATATATTAAAATGGTATTAAAAGCATAATTTTAATGTGCAATTACAATAACCACCTTTGGATTTTGAATTGGGATGAAGAGATTTGGGTTGGTGGAGACTTTGTGGTACACTTTAAGAGTAGTAATCATATAAATGATAGGTATGTTACTCATATAAAATGATATATATATATAGAGTGAGGCTACTATGCTATTGGAAGCACGGAGCCTTCCGTGCTTCCAGCTCGTTTTCGATGTTGCGACTTTCGAATCGTCGATCTGCTCCGTTAAACTTGATCTAGAGTATTTGAAGTACCTAGAAAATAAATTTTATTATTTTTCAATATCATTTGCCTAGTGATCGAATTGGCTCAAAATCAACAAATTTCAATGATCGTAGTGAGCCGTTTGCAAGTTTAACGGTGTAGAAGTATTCAATCAGTATGAAATTTTGATACAAAATTCTTTATACTATCATACAATGATCAATATTTCTGATCGAAAATTTTAGTGCTATATCACAACTTTTATAGAAATTTTATTTTTAGCCGTTAAAAATTATTGATTTGAATCATTTCAATTGCTAGGTAAATGATATCGGAAAATCGTAAAAAATTATTTTCTAGAAACTTCAAATACACTAGATCAAGTTTAACGGAGCCGATCGTCGATTCGGAAACTCTATCATCGAAAACGCGCTCGAGGAGCACGAAGTAGGGATGTCAATAGGTATGGTTACCCGAGATTTTATTCGAACCCGAATCCGAATGAAACGGATATATCGATGGATATGGATATGAATTCGGATATAGATATAAAAATAGAAACCGACGGATATGGATTCGGATATGGATTTTGATTATACCCGACTCGAATCCGAACCGACCCGAACCCGAATTTATTTTGTATTATTATATATAATATATATATAAAAATTTGATTATATATTTGAATTTGTATTTTAAAAATTTAGATTTAATATAATATAGTTTGAATATTGAAAAAAAAATAATTGTTTCGGGTTCAAATTTCGGGTTCGGGTTCGGATTCGGGTTTCGGATTTTTGGTCTGGTTCGGGTTGGATATGGATTTTTAAAATCTGTCGGGTTCGAATTCGGGTTCGGGTCTTGGGTTTGGAGTCGGGTTCGGATTGGCGTGGTTTTTAAAAACCCGCCCGACCGTTGAAACTCTAGCACGAAGACCTCCGTGCTCGTGAGAGCACAGCAGTTATGCTAGTATATATATATATATATATATATATATATAAAAGTATATAATTGAACAGATCATTATCATAAAAATAAATATATATAAGATAAGGATCCACGGCTTTCTATCAAACAATTTAATATTGCTTGTTTACTTTATATGTGACTTTCAAACAGTGAAAAAAAAAATTGCATATGACTTTTAATATTTAGATAATGGGGTCCATGAAGTGAATGTTCCAAAAATACATGCTAATGTTGAGAAATTTTAAGTTGTATTTTTGTTATGAACTTATGCGTGGTGTCGAATTTATTGCTTTTTTAAAACTACAAATAATATTTCCAAAGAACTATAATATTTGCCTATTAATTTTGTAAGGGTGTATGACTTGGCGATATTCAAATTCAAAAATTAATTTTAAGTAATCCTATTAGGTATTATTGCTAAAAGAGATGGATTTATCGAAACTAAGAGCTTCTCTCACTGTTTTTTTTTCTTTTTTTTATTTGTTTGCAATTTTCTTCACTTGAAATATCTGTTAAAAATTCTTATTACTACTGCTATATTCTTGTTGCGGTAAAAACTACTTTAACACAAGTACACTCAAATAATTAATTTACTCCGATCAATATTATTTATAAATATTTACAACTTGATCTTGATTTTTAAAATAAATAATAATATTTTTACAATATGTATTATTACTCTCTCTTTCTCTCTCTCTCTCTCTCTCTCTCTCCAAGTTTTTAAATTTGTGTCACCTTGATTTCAAACTGCTCTCACTTATTCCTAATTGTGTCAGTGTCATTTATGTCAATGTCATATCATCCCGAGTTGTGTTTGGAGATAGCAGTGTCATTCATGTCAATGTCACATTATAGATTGAGTTGTGTTTGAGATACACACACACACACACACACATATATATATATATATATATATATATATAGAGAGAGAGAGAGAGAGAGAGAGAGAGAGAGAGAGAGAGAGAGAGAGAAGAGAGGAGAAGGGGCTGGGCAATCGCAGAAGAGTGAACGGGCTCTCTCTCTCTCTCTCTTCTCTCTCTCTATATATATATATAGATAGAGAGAGAGAGAGAGAGAGAGAGAGAGAGAGAGAGAGAGAGAGAGAGAAGAGAGGAGAAGGGGCTGCTTCTGCTTCTCTCAACAGCTGAAGCCACAACGGTGGCTGCGAATCCCGGCGTCGAAGGCGAAGGATCTCTTTTCGTCGGTGCTCTAGCAAAAAGAGGAGGAGGAGGAGCNGTGGCAGCTTCAAAGATGGTGGAGAGCAAGAAATTTGCTGAGTTTTGTAAGTTCGATTTTGCTCGCGGACTTGATCAAAGTCGATTAATTAATCGATCTTTGTATAGTATTTGTAAATGGGGGATTGGACGGTCTCACAATTTTACTATCAAAACAAATTAGCATACTTTTGTTCTTAGCGTGAGCTGTAGAGGATTTGCTTCTTTTTAAAAATCCTAATTCAAATGGATTGTTAGTACAATACTCTAAAATTACAATTAGAGTACGTGATAATTATCAATTAATTTGTACATGTTACCCACTTATATCCTCACGTCTTAGGGTTTATAATATAAGCGAAAACGCCAACTTGCTTTTATAAGGTCAGATTGGCAAATTGGCCAAATTGTTACCAAAAACAAGTACTCAGGAATCTTCAGCTCGTATGAATTTAGTTAGAATATATATTTTTAAAAATAGTAAATATTTTGTACTTTTATGTTCTTTACGTTTATGGGGTATCTGAGTCGAAATTTGACGATATTAAATATAATCTACTGCATAGGAATCAAATGTCATAACCATATTAATTACTGAATTTAATAAAATAAAATTATCATGTTAGGTTTACAATTTGAAAAGATTTTTTGACGTAAAATGAATATACTATGCCATTCATCTAAGTAAAAATTTATAACCATATAAAATAACTTCATTTTATATCTTGAGCTTGTTTAGATATTGGTCAAGTCAATTGTTGAAATTGAGATCAAGCTTTATATAGAACAATAACAAATAAAAAATTTAGGGTCCATTTATTTTTGTGCATTTCGAAAGTTAAATCCATAACTTCAAGGAAGTCATATAGATCAGCATTCCAAAATTACAAAATCATCCAAATTCCTATCTTAATTATATATATATGTATATATATTAATTTTTCGATTTCAAGGGAATGAGTAGTAATGTTGAATTCGCGAAACTCATAAATTTCTTGTTGTCTCATTTCATGCTTCTAAATTGCTTCCTAATCGTTGTATGTAAAAAAAATATAAAAATAAATAAAAGAGTTGGTGAATATTGATTGAGTTATTACGGAGTCTTAAGGAGAAGACTGGTGGGTGGGTGGGCCCACAAGCAGTAAAGGCGCGCCCTTTTGTTGGCGTCGTGTTGCTCCGGTTCATGTGGGCCCCACCACATCAAATTTGGCGCCTCACGGGAACCCACACGTGTCGGTGCACACTGTCTTTTCGTGGTCGCACTTTTTTCTTTTTCTGAAAAGGTTAAAAAAAAGAAAAAGAAAAAAGAAAAAAAGAAAAAAAAAAAACACCACCTTTTTTAGCTGCACGCGCCCGCAGGGTACTTTTTGTGCGGAATCGCGAATATTCCATTGAGATGAACTGGTTGAATTGGTTGGGCGACTAATGGGCCTAGTACGGCCCAGAAAAAATGGAGCTCGACTTATTGGCCCAATTGGGCCCGTAATAATGTGGCCTCAAAAAGATGCTAAGGAAAAGGGCCGGATCTCCACAGATCACTTTTCATTTTCTAGCTTGCGATTTTGTCACTGCGATCTAGGTGGTTGGATGTAATTAGGTATTTAGGATGTGTTTGGTTTGAAATCGGAATCGGTATCAAAATCAAAATAAGAATAAGCTGAAAATGGAATCAGAATTATTCATTATCTCATTCTGTTTGGTTCGACACCTAAATCAGAATCAGATCCAAGTATTGCAATTAGAAAGTACTGCAATTATAAATAATTTATTTGGTTGCATAAAGTTAATAAGTGCATTTTCAAATTTTGGTTACTTTGTATATATGGCCGTGATATTTTAGGAAAGTAAACTTACCTTCTATTTAAATTTACCATTTGCAACTGCTGTAGTTGGTACTGCAGTACAGTTATAACTATATGCAACAAAATAAGTCTCTAGTACTGTTGGATTGTACCAGGTTAGGTGTTGGATCTGCAAAATAGAAACAAATCTGGTTGAAACGAAAACAAATATATAGGTGCAAGCGAATCTGCACGCATTCATGTAACTGGGCCAATCAAGTGTAAATGAGGAAAGATTTGAGCTGATTCACCTGGTGGATTTTGAAAGGATTAACTTTACTGCTTATTTTGCCTTGATTCTGGCTCAAATCATAAATATTGTTAGTATCATTTTTAATAATTTTAGCAAGTATAAGTAAATTTAGTAATTTAAAATCAAATTTTCATAATTCATATTTTCACATATAAAAAGTTATTTCTAAAAATACTCTTTCTTTTGTTTTTTTTGGTTGCTGAAAACAGTACATTTTTTCTATTCACTTAATTGACTTATTAGAAACGAACTGGAATTTAGATCAAAGACCAATCCAAATCACTTGGCATTTCTCATCTCATGTGCTATGAGCCTATGACCAAACAAATATTAAAACAGAATAAATATTTTAAATACCCTCATAATTCGAGGATCAAATGTACAATTTATCCTTACAATAAATACCAAAAATATACATAATTTATCTGAACTACAGACTATTTTGAATTAGCAGCTTTCTAATCTTTTAAAATTATAGTTTTACCATCCAACTTTTTAATTGTTTTAATTTGAGTCAGTCAATAGTACTGTGATTTAAATCAATTAGTTACTTTAATAAATAGATAGTTGTGAGAATTGTATGAAATGTAGTAATTAAATCTGTAAAAATAAACGATATATTTAAATTTTAAAGTTAAGAATATATAGTTGACTGGCTCAAAAATAAATAAATAAATAAAATTAGATAGTAAAATTAAAGTTTTTTAAAAATTAAATAACTAATTTAAATTATTTTTAGGTAAGATAAATTTTGTATGTTTTTACTAAACAAATATTTAATCAAATCTCAGGTTTAGACCAAATTGACCCACCACTTCTATGTTTCCTTGACTCGTCCTCTATATTGTGCATCTTCTCATCCAAAATAGGGTCTTTTTTTGTTTTGCAAATGGTCCTCTCAAAAAATTTTAGTTTAAAAATAGCTCTAATAAATTTATAATTGCAAAAATAGTTCTACTCCTGGCAGACAAACACCACATGGACGGACTGGGGCCTGCTTGGCAAGTTGAATATAATGAACCATTCACCATGTTCAAATATGGTGAATGGTTCACCGTATTTATTTTGGTTATTCGCGCTGCTTGATGTATACCTTAAGGCTTCGTTTGGTTCAGAAATTAGTAGGAATTAGTTATACCGGGGATAGGTACAAGTATGATTTTTTTTAAGAACAAGGGTATTTTTTTGTTTGGATGAAAATGTCCTCATAAGTTAGAACTAGAAAAATTGTATTTGGATGGTTATTGGGAATAAGAAGAATAGTTGTTAGTTATAAATAGAAAATAATGATACTACCCTTATAATTGAACAAGCCAGACCCGCCACCCAGTCCGCCCGCGTGGCACTTACGTGGCACCTGCGTGGAAGGGGTAGAACCATTTTTGTAATTATAAATATATAGGGCCTGCTTTAAAATAAAATGTTTGAGGAGGCCAATTGCAAAAAAAAGCCCTCCAAAATATTATTTTATCGATACAAATCACAAAAAGCACGACCTCCACACACCAAAACCCTTGTCTTCTTCCTCGTCCTACTACTCCTCGCCACTACCATGGCGGCGGCGGCGGCGGTCTCCTCCGCCACCCTCCATGGATTCCGGCGACTGAGCTCCGTCCCTCTCCGCTGCCCCCTCCACCTCCGATCCCCCCTCTCCCTTCGCCCCCCGCGGCGGCGCCTCTCCTCCACCACCGCCGCCTCGGCAACCCCCTCCGCGCTCCTCAAATCCGAGATTCGGACCAAGGAGGAGGGCGAGTCCGAAACCCTAGACTACAGGGTCTTCTTCCTGGACGCGTCCGGGAAGATGATCTCGCCATGGCACGACATACCCTTGAGGTTGGGCGATGGGGTGTTCAACTTCGTCGTCGAGATCCCGAAGGAGACGAGCGCGAAGATGGAGGTGGCTACGGATGAGGCCTACACTCCTATTAAGCAGGATACGAAGAAGGGGAAGCTTCGATACTATCCGTAAGCAAAAATTTTATCCTTGGAATTTTATTTTTGTTTTTTTTTTTTCTCTCTAATAATACAAGTTTATAAGCGTTACAATACGTTCCTGTCGCAGCTTAAGTGTATATATATATATATATATTTTTTTGTCTGATACTTTATAATCAGAAATTAATTTAATGAAGTTGTTAAATTCGAACACATTTCATGGTTGAAATTTCTTGAGAATTTTTCAGAAATCAGAAGGAATGAAAATATGTGGTATCAAAACTTTAAAATTTTAGGTACCAGTTCTGAGATGAACTACAGTTCGGGTAAAGTTTATACACTTTTTACCTTATTGATCTACTGAAATTTTTTTTTTTTTTTTTGCTACTGCAATATTATAGTGATGTTGTTTTGCTCCTGTTAATGAAGTATCTGTAGTCAATATTTGTTTTTGAACTAATTACTAATTTGAATTTTTGTTCCATTTTGATGCTTTTAATTCATTAGTTGTTCCTTTTCTTACAATTCATGGTCCTCAGGTATAACATTAATTGGAATTATGGATTGCTCCCACAAACATGGGAAGACCCATCTTTTGCGAATGCAGAAGTTGAAGGAGCGCTTGGGGATAACGATCCTGGTAATAGAACTTGTAACTTTTTCTACTCCTCGTCATTTCCTTTAATCCTAATGTATGCAATTAGCATATATGTGACAAAAGCGCATTTCTTGCATTGTAATATCCCTTTTTTTCTCCTCCAGTTGATGTTGTTGAGATTGGTGAGAGGCGTGCTAATATTGGCGATGTTCTTAAGGTGAAACCTTTAGCAGCTTTAGCCATGATTGATGAGGGGGAGCTCGATTGGAAGATAGTTGCTATTTCTTTGGATGACCCTAGAGCTTCTCTTGTTAATGATGTGAATGATGTCGAGACACATTTTCCGGTACGAATTATATTCGCACATATTCTTTTATTTTATTGATAAATGTAGGTTCTTTCTTCATAATACATGCACTGCTTTTTTTATATTGTGTATTTGCATGCTATTATAGGCTCTTCATGGATTGGAGTGTGGAAGTGGATTTCTGATGATTGATGATTTCAAATGGTTTAGATCATTAGCAGAACTACATCAAAGCAGTTAGAATTGACGTTTACAGTTTCCAGTCAAGTTTATTTAATTAGTGACGATGCTTCACTTTGAAAAGTTCCTTGGTTTTGGTGTATATTTTTCAGCTTATGAGATTAATTTATCACATGTGTAAACTTTTCGACAGAGCGGTACCCTTATTCGTCCAATTAAGAATTGACCTTTACAATTTACCATGTCAACTCATTATTTCAGAGATAACCTCACTCAGCTTAAGTTTATATCTGACTTGCAACCTATCAAACAGTTTTTCTCCAATTTACTGTATTTGACACACGGTTGATTGATGTTCTGTATAACTTCAGCTGATTAAGTCCACGAGCTTGTGAGAAAATATGTACTTGGATTATTAATTTGTAGCCATGATATAATGTTTCTCATCTCTAATATTGACGAGTCTAGATCAACCAGTAGTGTATGTAGTAAGAAATTTGGTCATGAAGAATGCTCCCTGTATTTTATACCCAGTTAATTCTTTTGACTTGAGTAAATCAGTTTCTATTGCAATGCGAGTCAGAGAAAGCACTTAATTCCCAGTTGTGCTGTAATAACTGCTATTCAGCACATGCAGTTGAAGAGTTTTGATTTTTATTTCTTGTTTGTATCTGAGACAAGTTATTCCTTCATCAGGGAACTCTTACCGCTATTCGCGACTGGTTTAGAGACTACAAGATTCCCGATGGAAAGCCAGCTAACAAATTTGGCCTGGGTAACAAAGCGGCTAGCAAGGTAAATTGGGCGTGGTTGTCAAGTTCATTATCTAGGAATCCACTCTTTAAACATTTGACATAGCATTCTATCTAGCCTCAGTACAATGTTTCTTTCTCCATTTTATTGCTTTTGTTTTAAAACTTAAAAACCTATTATTCACTTCATAACATAATAAGATTGTTCGTCTTTTCGGCCTCTAGACAAGGGATGGCACTGCCTAGGAAGATGTTACGAAATTTCTATCTGCATTGTGTTCAGTTTTTCTGATAGGTAAATGTATTGCAGAAAAAGAGGGAAGGATAGTGAAAAGTCGTCAAATGGGTCTTGCTTATTTAAAATGTTAATGAGCACATATTACATTGTTTCTGGCTTCTGTGGCTTCTATAGAAGTTGGAACTGCTCGTTACGAGCTGAACAATATTCTTAGCTCATAATTATACAATAAGAGACATACACATTTTGTACACTGACGATTTTGTTGTTTCCTTTCTTCTTGTGAGTAGGATTATGCTTTGAAGATCATCGCGGAGACAAACGAGTCGTGGGCAAAACTGGTGAAAAGATCTGTTCCGGCTGGGGAGCTTTCCTTAGTATGATCTCATTTTCTGGTTGTGGTCATCAGGACTACAATGTCCTTTTCTATGATGTATTTAATCATTCTATATTGCTATTGTGAAATAAAATTGTGGCGCGGAGAGACACTTCGAGAATCCTATGGGATTGTTCCGCGGATCTTGTAGCATTATTGATGGAAGTGTTATTGGGAAAATTTGATTATCTGCGGCATTGGATAAACTCTCATTTCTGCAATAGCAAAGTTTGGAGTATTGTTATGTAGTCTTTCCTATCCTTCATTTGAAACTTTCTAAATTATTTCCTTAGCCAAGTAGAATCAGTTTATTTTCCAGTATTATTTTATTGTGTCCATTAGGGCATGTTTGGTTGTCCGTAAGTGAAACAATAAAAGTGGTATTTTGACGAAGTGAGATTATTTCGATTGTTTAGATTATAAAAGTAATATGTCAGTGACTTTTGAAAAGTAAATCCATAAAGTGGATTATAATTAAAATTCACTTTTTTGACTTCGGCCAAAAGAATTCCGAATTTGTTGAAAGTGGGCGACCTACTCCACGCAACTTTCAAACCGCATCCAAAACCTTTTTCCATACCATCTACAAAAAATAAAAAATAAAAAAACCACCGTATCTTAACAAAAAAAAAATCAACATATCTTTTTTTTTAAAAAAAATAAAGAAAGAGACGTGCCTTATTCCATACCATCTTAAAAAAAAAAAAAAACTACGCATCTAAAAAAATCATTTTATTTTTTTATTTTTTTATATAGAACCAAACAATAGAAGTTTAAAATAAAAACTACGCATCTAAAAAATTATTTTATTTTTTTATTTTTTTATATAGAACCAAACAATAGAAGTCATAAAAATTGTATTTTTTTTTTTACTTTTTTGAAACCAAACACTTGAACTCAAAAGTAACTTATATAAAAGTCACTTTTTAAAAAGTGACTATTTTCACTTCGATCACTTACAGACAACCAAACATGCCCATAGTGTAACTTAACCCATGTTTTTGACTCCGGTTGCAAATCAATGTGTGAAAGGAAACTATTTTACTATTCTATTTGGGGACAGGTTAGTGATCTTTTTTTTTTTCTCCCCAACTTGATAAGCTCTTAACTTAAAATTGTCATGTTCAATTAGTTCTTACTCATCAATTATTAAGACAAATGTTATTTTTTTTATTTAATAAAAGGCCAAAATTAGCCCGGCCCGTTAACATTGGGCCGTTTTTGATGGGTTCACGTACCGATTCGTTTTAAGATTCGTGCGAAGCCTAATGCAGTGCTCATCGTTCCAAATTCCCTTTTCCCCCTCCCTCCTCAGTGATAACCCGAGCTTTGTGTTGTAGTAGTATTCGACTCTTCGATCAGAACCCTAATCCATGGGCCTCCTCAGCATAATCAGGAAGATCAAGCGCAAGGAGAAGGAGATGCGCATCCTCATGGTGTACGCCCCGCTTCTCCCTCTCCCCCAATTCCGCCCTCTCGATCGCACCTCGCTTTGCTAACCCTAGCTCCTCCGATCTCACACAGGGGCCTCGACAACTCGGGGAAGACGACGATCGTGCTCAAGATCAACGGCGAGGACACCAGCGTCATCAGCCCCACCCTCGGCTTCAACATCAAGACCATCAAGTACCACCATCATCATCAAGACCATCAAGTACCACCATCATCATCAAGACCATCAAGTACCACCATCATCATCAAGACCATCAAGTACCAAAAGTGAGTGCCACAACCCTCGCCATTTCGATCTCCATTCGATCCTTTGTTGCGTATGTGCGTGCTGTGAATCGGGGGTGGATTAGGGTTTGATCGCGGGGCGATTTAGGTATTCGCTCAACGTGTGGGATGTAGGGGGCCAGAAGACCATTCGATCCTACTGGAGAAACTACTTTGAGCAAACGGATGGGCTGGTGTGGGTCGTCGACAGCTCCGATGTGAGGCGGCTGGACGATTGCAGGGCCGAGCTCCACAATCTCTTGAAAGAAGAGGTTTCTTATTTTTCCTCACATTTTATATACTAAAAGTCTTAGAATATAATGTTTGTTCAGCTCAGTAATTCGATTTAGTTGATATTTTAGTTGGCTTATAATAGTATCAACATCATGTTTGTGTATTCTTAAACATCATGCCGATAATGTTGTTGATTAGATTGAAGCATATGAACACTGTAGAGAGAAGAAACTTTCAATTGTTTTTGTTTATTTTCGATTGTAAATAGGCTGGTTGTTTATAATGATAATTGCGGGTTTAAGTAACTTCAAAAAATTAAGTGAACAGCCACGAATTAACGGTTCTGAAGTTTCCGACTTATTAGCAGGGAAATAAGAGAAAATAAGAGAGAGAATGAAAGAGAAAAGGAAAAAAAAGAAAAATTACTTAACTCTCTCTTATTTTCTTGGAGGAGTGGAAGAAAGAAGAGAAAATAACTTTCTCTCCCTTCCGCTCCACTTTGGGAGAGACCGAGATAGTTAACAAACTGACCATTATGGAAGGTCATTTACTCTGTTTCGATTAAGTCTCATAACTTTCTCTTCTTCTCTCTTCTTTACTCTCCACCCAAATGGTGTGTTATTCAATATCTTAGCTGACCCTAATGAACGATAGTGTCTTATTTAGTGGATGACGAAATCAATGGATCTCTTGTTCTGTAAGACCGCACAATTGCTAATAAAGTCAGACATAGTTTTTCATTTGTTAAAACAGCACAGTAGACTTGAGTTCCATTTTTTTAGTCATCACATCAGAAGTTGAACTTTTTTATTTTTTTTTGTTGATAAAATCTCATACCTGAAACAGTGGTGAAGTATTTTGCTAGCGCTATATTCTGTAACCGATAATTTCTTTGGTCATGTTTCACAATCTCCCCCTGCTTTTGCTTTTGACAGAGATTATCAGGAGCCTCCTTGTTGATATTTGCGAATAAGCAAGATATTCAAGGTGCTCTTAAACCGGCAGAAATAGCTAAGGTAAGTAAAGTGCATGCATAAGTTTCCACTACATTTTCCAACATAAGGCTAGGTAATAACTCTGGAAATAGTACGTGTGAAAGGAAAGGAGGAAAAAAAGAACAACATAATTTTATTTGGAGATTTATTTCTGTTTATTTACATTCTTTTTCTTGGTTTTACAGCATTTCCCATCTAGAATTTGGTTTTACATAATTCTATTCAGTATATATAGTTTCTTGTAAACGACTATCAAGAATTTTATGCAGCATTTCCTGATGTACTCACATGCATCTATTTTGTGTTCTTGTACTTATTTGTCAATCCAACATATATTGTTAATAGTAGGAACCTAAAAATAGGTCATGCACAAGCACGATTAGGTGAGTTTGTCCCACGTGAAAATTGAGAATGGCTTTGGCTTAGATGTGGTAAAGCTAGGGTTTGAAAGTTGAAACCAACAGAAGACTGTTAGGCAATCTTGTCTTAGATGTTCCTCAAAATTCTTTTCGATGAAATGCAGCTTGTAATTATACTGGCTTCAAACATGGTATCAGAACGATAAAAGACAAAGCGGTCCCATTAAACCCAACAGCACAGAAACCCGATTTCATTTATATTTTTCTTTTTTGCAGTTACGAAAGACTTTTCACGATTATAAACTTTCTTTGTGCTGTTCTAAGGGTGCATTTGGCATTGTTTTCTTCTTAAGTTTTATGCAATTGAATAATTGTAGGGACAGACTACTTTATTCTTCTTATTGTTGGTTATTTTGCCATGACATCTTTTTCAAAAAGTTGAGAAAACGAAGAAACTCATTACTACATTTTTGTTTCTTGTTGTCAAACAAAACCCAAAACAAATTTTGCCATCAATGTGAAACAACAAATAATTTGTAAGTCAAGGTAAAACAAGAATTGAAGGCACAAATAATGCCACTTTGGGCAGCAAGCTTTTGTTTTTGCAAATTTTGGCCAATACTCGGCGTTGCTTGAAGTTCTGAGCTTAGATTGTGAGGCGATATTTTTGCAAATTTTTCCAGGTTCTGAACTTGGATGCGATGGATAAAACACGGCACTGGAAAATAGTGGGCTGCAGTGCTTACACTGGGGAAGGGCTTCTGGAAGGATTTGATTGGTTGGTTCAAGACATCGCCTCTCGCATCTACTTGTTGGAGTGAAGCAACTTTTAAATCTGAAATGTGACATTATGGGTAAGATCAAATCAATCCTAATTTTTGATTTGCACCTAAGAAGATTATCTGTGTTGCTGCATATCAGTTCATTCCCTATTTAAATTGAACCTTTAGGAAACATGCTTACGGGAAGCGAATCATCTGTTGTGAATTTCTCAACACTATTACCAACTTTTTGCTTTCATGGGCCTTGAAAGTTTACACTTTTCATACGAGGAGTCAAAAATCACCAAGCCAATACTTTGTTTGCAACTTTTTTGAATTCTATGAGCTCCATGCATATCATCTTTTGTTCCTTCTGTTTTTGAATTTTATTAATTAGTTGGGCCGACCTAATTATCTGTCCTGCGTCTGGTGAAGCCAAGGCTTGGGCTTTGACTTGTTGCAGCCCAGTCCATGGTGCCCTTTTCGGCTTAAGGCATGAAACCATTGGGAGCTTTTATAACTCACTTTTAGGTATGCAATAGTATATATATATATATATAGAACACACCCCGCTTGAAGCCGGATTTGAATTCGGCTGACACTGCTTGCAGGAGGGATACCTATCAACTGTCCTAAGAGTGGTGTTAACTTGATGCAGGATTGATATGGTTAAATGAAATTGACTAATAAGATGCACAAAGCTGAGCAATGTATTTGGGCCAACATTAAAGGAATCCTAAAGTCTTATCAAACCGGGTTTCGATCAAATGCTCGGTCCATCTTAAAACCAACCCGAATCAGGAGCAGTTAAAGATAATTTAAAATCCAAGCTTGAATCATGTTAAGTAAAAGAGAAATGCTCATTGTACATCTAAAACTGAGGCATTAATCCGGCAGCCGTTTATCCAAGAGTTCTGATGACCCTTTTGGAATTTTTAAATCAAATGAAAAGAAGACTGATAAGTGTAGTCTAAAATTATTGATCTCTGGGTCCGGTGTAAGATTTATTTTCACTTTTTTTTGGGTATACAGCCACATTGCTCTGAATAAAATTGTGTATCTTTTGTGGATCCTTCCATAAAACGGCCTCTAACCCCCAAATGTTGGCAAAGTAATCTTTTATGCTCTAGGAATCGGGCTTCAAGTATGTTCTATCTGTTAAATAAAGAAATGTATAAACACTGTTCTCTAATAGTATAAGTTAGTTTTTACAGGACAATGGTTGTTTCATATGGTGTCAGAATAGAAGGTTCTGAATTCGAGTCACGTCAGGCTTCTAATATTATTAATTTCTTCTCATTTAATTCTTTTAGAGTATAATGGTTGTTTCACACTATCAGGATGTATTTGATTGTAAAAGGTTACAATGGGTGCTCTAAAATTTGAGTTGAGTGATATCTGGAAGCGGATGCCACATCTGAAAATGAAAATGACGTGTCTGATGCAAAATTAGAGATGATCTTCTAAGATTTCAGTTGAACGATATCTAGTAGAGAATAACGACTTATCTGAAAAAGACGTGTCTGGTGAAAATATTTTACTCGTTTGTTGACATAGAATATAATTTATGTCCACCAGTGTAAAAAAGCCGACATAGATATTCGGCGTTCCGCGTTCAAATAGTGAAACAACACACTAGTTGGATTTCTCCCGCGACACCTAGTAGTGTTTATTTTGTCTCTTTTTGTTGCTTTTCAATCCAATCCAATCCAATACATGTATGAAAACTCAAATTTTTTCGTCTGAGACTAATAAACGGTGAGAAGTTGATGGAAAATGAGGCTCGCAAATTTGTCCAAAGAAAGAAGACGACGTTTCTTGAAATTTCTACAAATGGAGTTTCTCTAAAATTGCTTAAACATAGAAGCTTTAGGCTTCGTTTGGGATTTGGAATCGCGGGTAGATTGCGTTACGTGCGGTAAAAAAGTATGTTGGAAAAATACCCTGGTTGTTTCCGTACGTAATTTTGCGTTCCGCATATGTGATGAGTTGGTTATGATATATTTTCTGCAGTTCCACCGGAGAACGCAGAAGTATATCCCTATATGTTTTTTTCTCAACTCTATTTTATCTAATAGCGTTAGATAGAGCTTAATGCTAAACTAAACCTTAGTATTTTGTCGATAAGGTAAGAACATGCCATTTTAATTTGACTATCTAATTTTTCAATATTTTGTATTTCACTATTCAATTTTTTTATTTATTTGATTGAGTTAGTCAATAAATTTAAGTAATTCGCATTAAATATACTAACTAAATCTATAAAGATGAAAGGCGCACACAAATTTTGAAGTGAAAGTGCCGCTGATCAATTCAAANGATTCAAATTCAATAAATAAAAAATTTGAGTGGTAAAAAATCTAAAATTTTAAAAGATTAGGTAGTAAAATTAAAATACTCTATAGTTGAGTTTTTTTTTTTCTTTTTTTTTTTTTGGTATCCGCAGCGTATAAGTTAATTTAAGCTTTCTGCTGCAACAAACTATTTATTTCTTTTATTTGTCAAAGCAAAGTTGCTTCTGAAGCCAAACTAAATTAAATCCAATTTTTTACTATAATACATATGTAATTTCTGATAAATTAAGTACAATTTATTATAACAAAAATATTTATTAACAAAATTATCATTGTAAATATAAAATAAACTAAATTACAGAAAACCCCCGTCAATACCTGTTTTTCTACTTTTCCTTCTTGTTAGTCAAAAACTTACATTTTGTCCTCTTAAAAACTAAAAGATATTCACTTCGGTCTCCACCGTTAGTGTTCCGTTAAGATTTCGTTTATATTTTATTTTTATACCCAAAGTACTCATGAAATCCTCATCCATACAACACACATGCCCTCGGCAGCTGCCTTGCTCTCACCCACCTCTTTGTTCATGTCCAGACACACGCCCTCGCCTTCCTCTGCTGCCGGGATGAGCAAGATTGGAGAAGAGGAGATAAAGAAGATGAGGACAATTTGGTCATTCTGTCACACCGTATCCATATGAATATTTATTATTTTTCAATAGGGCAAAGTGTAAAATTTCGAATGACAGAAAGAGGAAGTAAAAAAGCGGGTATTGATGGGAAGGTTTTATATAACTTAGCCTATAAAATATAAAACATTTTTAAAATGCTGTAAATTGGTGGAACAAAGTACTTTTGTATTGAAATCTATCGAATTTTTATTTTTTATACATCTATTTAGTATTAATTGAACTCTCTCAATTGGAGTTCAGATACAGATAAAATTTTGAATTCCTTAGTTTCAATACCAACGAAAACAAGTAAACTATTCCCACTGGGACTCTGGGAGCCAATAAAAGACAAGGTGAGATTACTAAACGTTTACTTTGCCTATTTCCTAACACTAGAGCGGCGGCGCAAGAAAACGCCCAACGCCTACGCGCGCGCCATGTTGGGATCTTATCATTTGACCCAGTCAACTTTTTCTTTTTCTCGTTTCTTTTTTTCTTTTTCTTTTTTTTTCCAAACTTTTGTAGTGATTAGTGAATACGACGAGCCCTGGGCCCTGGCTCTATCTGGGAGAATTTTTACGGGATAGTGAGCCAAAGTGGGGAACGTTTGAATATTCTGGGCCATTCTGCAAAGAAACGCGTCGTGGATTTTGCACTTTTTCAAAAAGCATTCAGACTCCTTTTTTGTTTTTTTGTTTTTGGTTTTTTGGTAGATACTTGATTTGTTCGATAGATTATCCGTGGACCACACGGAGTAAGATTTGATTGTTAATTAAGCATGCCAAATCAGCAAATAAAATACACGAGTTTGTAAATTTTACATATTTTGTGCTTTAGTTTCTAACTGTGAACAATATATAGCATCCGAGCTATTATAGCTAGTGCGGTTGGCTAAGAATTTACGGAGTTTCAAATTAGAAGTACAATTGCTTTGTATCTCTAACTGGCTTTATTTNAATTGCACACTAAACGTTAAAAGGAAGCATAAGAATCCTCAAAGCAATCACTCTCACTTTCACTTGACACCTTGCTGTGTCACTTGTCTTTTGTTCTTTTTTTGGGAAACAACACTCAGATAAAAAAAAAAGGAAATAAAAATTTATCTGTATATTCTATAGCTAGCTTGTTGAGCTTAAACCCACCATCTAAGAATTTCTTTTTTTTAAAAAAAAAACAGTTAGTATTAAAAAAAGTTAATAAAATTGTTACAAAAATATTGATTTTTGGATGAATAAAGTGTAACATTGCTCTTTAAAGAATGAAATATATATATATATATATATATATATATATATATATATATATATATATATATATATAGCTAGACTGGAATGCTCTCAATAGTACCAAGTTATTAGCATTATTAGATTTTCAGCCATTGGATGAAGAAATTTACGATTAGGATGATGTGGGCCTCCTAGAGTTGAGTGAGTTGTTGGTTGAATAGTATAATCTAACGGGTGAAAATAATCAAAGGATTAAATCTAACGTGTAAAATTCTCGGTAACACTAAGTGCATGGTGCTATCGATAGTATTCCAGCCGGACTCTATATATATATATATATATATAGAGAGAGAGAGAGAGAGAGAGAGAGAGAGAGAGAGAGAGAGAGAGAGAGAGAGAGAGGCTTGTATATTTTTAGAAGCATGATGGCATTCGTATTTTCAATGCTGAAAATTTTGAATCAACTAGTTAGGGCTGTAGCAAGAGGTTAGGGGCTATACATACAATTTATTCAAGATTATAGGTTTTTTTTTTTTTTGATCCTATGAGACTGAAACTCAAATTTAAAATTCCAACACTTCATTTCTCATGCCTTACACTGGAAGTTCTTGCAGTTTGGCAATTGGATTGGGAACCAAAATAAGATAATCTAAGTTGGATTGTGCAGAACTGTTATATATTTGAGATGAAATAAATTGTGGCCATGGTAAATTGTTCTTCTTAGTAGTTTATTACCAGATTAAGTTTTGAAAAAACGATTGTGTGTATTAGGGGGAAGAAGTTTGTAATAGAGAGTCGCCGAAACAAAAAAAACAAAAAAAAAAAAAAAAAATCTGATTTTTTTGCCTGTTGGTTGGTTGGTTGATTTTCTTCCTTGTGTCAATTTCGATGAGATCGCAGTGAGAGAAGCAGAGAGGAGGAAGATTCAGTCATCAAGATCGCGTCCAGCTTTGAGTGATNATTCCAGCCTAGGTATATATATATATATATAAAGCTGTAATACTATTAATAGCACCAATAACTTGGTGTTATTAAGTTTTCTGCCCTTAGATTAAAAGATGTGCGGTTAGGATGATGTGGGCCCCTTAGGGTTGAGTGGGTGGTTAGTTGAATAGTATAATCGAACGGATGAAAATAATAAAAGAGGTAAATCTAACGGCTATTATATTCTTATGAGTATAATTTTTTTTGTACTCATAAGTTTTCGGCCGTTAAATCTAGCCATTTGATCATTTCCTCCCGTTAGATCATACTATTAAATCAACCACCTATTCAATCCTAGAGGGCCACTGTCATCCTAACCGCTTATCCCTTCATCCAAGGGCCGAAAACCTAATTGCACCAATGACTTGGTGCTATTAAATTGGTAGATATTTATTTGTATATATGGGTCTATGCTCATTAGGATATAGAAACCATAACATACATACATACATATATATATATATATATATATATATATAAATAAAACCCTTTGATTATTTTTACCCGTTAGATTATACTATTCAACCAACCACTCACTCAACCCTAGGGGTCCCACATCATCCTAACTACTCATTTCTCAATCCAAGAGCTAAAAAATCTTTATAGTCTGTCTATGGTACTTGCTAAAAGCACCAGCACTCTTGGTGCTTATCAATTTTATAGTCGTAGAGATCTATCCTAGTTGATCACTATTGAGTTTTCTACCGTTAGATCTACCCTTTGATCATTTCCACCCGTTAGATTATACTATTAAACCAACCACCCACTCAACCCTATGGGACCACTATCAATTTAACCGGGGACCACTATCATCCTAACCGCACATCCTTTCATCCAACGACCGAAAACTCAATAGTACCAAGGGCTTGGTACTATTGATAGTATAATAGCATAATTATATATATATATATAAAAGGTGGTTACTAATATACCATTTAATTATTTACAATTTTTTTTTCATCTCTTTTCATATGTGTAAGACTAATAAAATACATGTATGTGGGGGCTTGCATAACCATTTATCTTCTATGTACTATCTAAGTATTAAAACATAGGGAAATCACCCTATGTTTTATTTCAACTGAAAAAGAAAAAAATAATAAAAAGGGAAGTTCAATGCCCAAATTAAATGGCTGCTTACCTGAATCTTAGATATTAGGTAGGTAACCATCAAAATTACGAAATTATTATATTTTATCATATTTTTTTTCAAAAGTTAGACAAAGACCTTTTTTAAATTAAATTATTACACCCAATTTTGTAAACCAAAATGCATAGTTTGGGTTTGGTTTCCTGTTGCTGCCTAACTTTGACATTCAAACTTAATTTAGTTCGGTTTACGAAAGCCGAAGAAAACAAAAGAAACTTAACCCTTGATCACTTCATCTGAACCTTATTTTGCAAATAACCTGTAGGAAAATTAGTTAAAGGGGGGATGAAGCAACAACAATTTAAATGAATTTAATTAATTTATAAGGCTTAGTTACACTTTACATTTTTAAAAAAGAACAAAAAAACATTTATAAAAAAATAGAGTTTTGAAAAGCATGGCTCCACCTAATAGGTTCCCTACTTACTCATTTACTACCTAACAATTATTTATTATATTATGATCTCACTCAATATTCTCTTGGTTGGAGAAACAATAGCAAAATTGTGAGCCTGTTAGGACTTTTTCCAAGTAGCCTATGTTATGCTAATGAATTGTTGGTTTACTGATTAATGTGCTTTGAGAGTCGAAAAAACAATAACAACTTTCTCTGTGTCGTTTGGATAAGATTCGAGTAACTAAAACCTTTTTGTTTTTTTATAGTGATATTTATTCCCAATGTTCTTATATAGATTTGCTTCTCTTGTTTTTTGAATTTACTCTAACTCATTCTCTTTAGACATGCATATATGCTCACACCAAATGCGGAAAACTATTTTGCGGAGTTTTTCTAGTAGTTATGAAAATATTATTCCTTCCTGTAAAATTCCATTTCGAAACGATTCTTATTTATTTTCGTTCACAACAGAAAAAAAAAACAAATGATGGGCAAATCTATAATATATATTTTATACTCATATTCCATAATGGCTTATTCATCATAAACGTTCTCACAATATCTTTTCTAGTACAAGTAACAACCATCTAAAGAGTCGCTCAAACAAAGTGTTTGGAAATTTCTTTACGCCGAGAAGCTCAGATGAAGCACATCGAAGTAAAAAACCCTAGGTTGAAACGTGTACATCTGATCAATAGCTCATAAAAAGAGAATTTTCTCAGAAAAAATTATTAGTGTATCTTCGAACATTTTTTTAACTCAGAATCAAAATTTTGTGAAAGCTTCCTGAAAAGAGAAGGAAAGAACGAAAAGAAATGTTGTTTCGATTAGAGTCTTAGGCGACAAAATTGACTAAGGAAAATAAGTTAGGGACTAAGGACAATAAGTTAGGCTGGTTTTTCATTAGTTTACATGTAAGATATGTAGAAAGATCTAAAGTTCTGGAGTGGTCCTGAAGTGATGGATAGGGACCGATTCGGGCTGCGAAAAAGCGGATCGAATTCAAGCTGAGTTATTAAAATACCTGCATTACATTTGCCTAATCTTAAGTCGCCCTCGGAATTTGACCTAAATCGAATCTTTGGACATCGCTACTAATCTTTTTAACGTTATCAATGAACCGTATTTTTCGATACTTTATATTCAACATCACTATTGATCTATATAGTGGAGACTTTGATAGACTTGGGATGTGTACTACATACAAATTAATCAAGTAGGAAGTTCTTGAGATAAATTACCGTTATCTAATATTATAGTATCGCGTGAAATAACATATTGATCTACATTTTGAAGTGTTAAAGAATGATATTTTGATATTTTATAATCAAATTAACGAGTCGTGTTTGAGTAACTGATGAACAAATACATTGGCAACCTTAAAAAAAAATGATTACATTGATTGGAACATGTAATCTCAGAATCTTAATAACTTATTATGATTTGGTCAATCCCTTAGGGAGAGTTTTCCTTTAGTCAAATTACTTTTGGAGCATAAATTTTGGCTATTTAAAATTTTAAATGCCTATCAAAGTGGTTGGAAAAAAAGTTAAATGTACCTTAAATTTTTAAAAAATTTAATACAATTAAATTATGTCGTTGTCTAAAGTTATGCTGAGGGGCAGGACACAGCAAACACTTGCATAATTAAAGGAGAAAATTAAAAAATAAAAATGATTAAATAAAACTTTAAAAATTTTCAAAGTTTCTAATTTCTTGCAGTTCACATTTCATTAGTGCCATGTTTAATAGGTGTTACATTATTTACTGAGATAAAAATCAAAAAAATATTTTTGCTCGACTAATTCTTACAAATATAAAAGAGATATCCTTAAAATTGTTAACTATTTATAATATCAAATCCCACCTCTTTAGTTCTCAATATGAAAAATCGTAAGCTCTTAGATAAAGTTGAAGGTATCAACTAGAATTTGGCCTTATTTAATATGAGTTCATTACTAAAATAGATAAAATGTATGGATAGTCCCTGTACATTTAATTTAAACACTTTACATCTATTAAAATTTTAGAAAATATACACTCCAAAATAGAATTGTTTATTTTGGAATGTACCATAAAATTTTAGTATGTTTAGACATCGGGATACAACACAGGGCAGATTCGGCGGCAAGATGGTTCTCTTGATTCTTGCCACCTTTTTTGGCCAGTCGGGACTAGGGGTGGCAATCCAGCTCGCTGTTCGCGAGTCAGCTCGTGTTCGCACGAAATGAGCCAGAGATCGAATCGCTCGTTTAGTAAACGACCGAACACAGCTGGATATCAGCTCGCATCGTTTTCGGCTCGATAACAGCTCGAAACATATATTTATATTTATATAATTTATTTAATTATATTATATATTAATAAATAAATAATTAATATTAATATATTTTTTTATTATTTTTGTAGCAAAATAAAATATAAAGACGAGTTCAATTATAAAAACACTCATCTATATTAAAGTTTCAACTATTAAAATCAAAGTCTAATGGATAAGATTTATAAATTAATTTTTTATATATATTCAATCTAAGTAATCCTTTAATTATTGTTCGTTACGTGGCCAGCTTCATGTTGCGGCTTGTTAATAAACACCGAACACGAGCTGAATTTTTGACTCGATACTTAACGGTCGCTCGTGTTCGGTCGTTTATTAAAACGAGCCGAACACGAGCCGACCCTAGCTCGCTCGTGTTCGGCTCGTTTACACCCCTAGTCGGGACAGATTAAGAGTAGGTTGATTTTTATCTTAGTTTTTGATCGAAGGGGACAAACATTTTTATAGATCGAAATAGATGAAAAAGGAATTTTTTCTTTTCCCTTTCGCTCTATTTTCTTAGCAAATCGGAACAGATTTAGAGAGATATATATATTTTTTTATTTTGGCCCTCACTAACCTCCTCATTTCCAGTGGGAGCTCCACCGACCTAAATCCATTTGTATCTCTACTTACACCACTAACAAAGAATCAGGCTATAAGTACATAATGATATTTACTTATATTTGAAGTAAAATTAAACTAAGTGAATCATTTATGGTAAAAGAGTAAAATAGTTCTTTTATATTTAAAAAAATTGTGCCATTTAATTATTAGCATAAAACGTACATGAACCAAGTTACAAAATTGGGATAGCACAGGGACTACCCATACACTTTTGTCCTTCTATTTAAGTACTTTGTATAGTGAACTCCAAACATGAGATCCCCATTTGTGCAATTTAGCAACACCGAAGCAACCCGTGGTGTCCGACCCGCTAAGAAACTGCCACGTGTATGTTTCGAGAACTTCACAGCAGGGCCCATCAACGACTAAGAAACTGCCACGTGTACGTTTTGTGATTGTTCCGCACCAAGGTCCACGGTGTTCCCTGTATCATCATCATCACCATCATCTCCTTTCCTGTTCGCCGCTGCTCAAAAATTACATTGTACCATCAACACAAGACGCGTGTTAAAAATTTACGCTGTACCATCAACACAAGATGCTTGTTAAAAAAAAAAATGTATATTGTACCATCAACACAAGATGCCTGTTAAAAATTTATGTTGTACCATCAAAACGGCATGTAATCCGTTTTTTTCTTAAATAAAAAAGTAAAGTTACCGACTGTTTCTAAAATAGTTGATCAAGTACTTAATAATTGGTATTCGAGATATCAAATTTAAAATTTAGTTATTTTATATTTATAGTTGAATTTATTTTTAAAAACACGGATGAAATAGATAGATTGCTCGTACTTTAGAAAATCTCGTGATATATGTTTCGTGGTGAAAGTTACAATAATGAATAGCTGTAGAGCCTACATCCAAGCTTTGCTTTATATTTGATTAAAATTTGCAACTTTTTGGATCTTCATTTTAGGTTATAAAATGTAATACTGTAAGGAAATGAAAAACGAGATGCGAGTTTCTCGAATGGAGCTTTCATTGTGGTGTTTGTTAGTTTGTTCTTCATTGGAGTTTAACTCGTTTCTCCGATGGAGCTTTCATGGTGGTGTTTGTTTGTATGTTCTTCATTGGAGTTTAACTTAGAAAACATTGCTTTGGGAATCTCAAACATGATCTTCAACAACAGTGAATAAATTTTGAATACAGAATGCATGAATTTGATAGTAAAATTTACTATTGCTTTAGGTATACTGTATGCATCCGTGCGAGATCTTCTTAAGTATTATTAATAATTTAGTTTTTTTTTTAATATATATATGATAGTTGAATGAGACAAATACATGTAATTTAGCTATCACATAAAATTTATTTACTCGCCAAAAGCTATACCGATTAGACACGTATAATAGCCAAGTACAAATAATATAGAATATTAGCATGGCTACTATTTGATATTAGAAAAATATTTCTACTGCTTTATTATTTTAAATATGATACGGTATTATATTGTACAAGTTAATCTATATGCGACATAATATTTGACTAAAACGTGAGGATGATAATTTTTAAGTATATATAGTATTATTTGGTAAACTTAAAATTAATTTTGAAAATTAAGAAGACTATAACTTGTCCCAAAATGCAAAGCCACCGACCCAAACTATTCCTTCACACTCTACATACAACTCTCTCCTGCCGATCGTCTCTAGAACAAGTAGTAAAAGATTTAATGGTTGATATTCGAGACCCAAGTTCGAATCCTAATTAATTCACGTTTCCAGCTAAATTTATTTCTAAATAAAATAAACGAATCGCATAGCGGTCTACCTATCTCTAAAAAAAAAAAAAAAAAAAAAACTCTCCTCTTCTCTCTTCTCTCTCTCTCTCCGTCGCGTAAAAACCTCACCTACCACTCTCTCTTTTTGAGTTTTTGGGAGTTTAAAGCACCGTAGAAATAATAAACATTTACGATCGATAACCTCGCCCATATTTTCGTTTATTCCATGTCAACTACCGTCCCTCCCCTCTTCTCCCTCTCTCTCCCTCTCTTCTCCTCTCATTCTGTCCTCTCTACTCTCATCTCTCTCTCTCATCTAGGGGTTATGTACTCTATCTATATACTCTACATCGAGCACTTTTATTACGTATAATCCTAACCCAATGAGAGCGGAGATAATAGATAGGAGAAATGCTACCTAAACGACCCCATAAGATGCAAAATTACATTCTGGTGCTTTCTCTCCTCGCTCTCTTCTTTTCCTCCTCCTCGCCCGTAGTCGGCGACGTTTTGAACTCCACCGCCGACTTCGCGGCGCTCTACAGCCTCCGCGCCTCCCTAGGGATCCGGTCCAGGGACTGGCCCCGCAAAGCCGACCCGTGCACCAACTGGGCCGGGGTCGGGTGCCGGACCGGCCGGGTAGTGTCGCTCACCCTCTCCGGCCTGCGCCGAACCCGGCTCGGCAAGCTCGACCCCCGGTTCGACGTCGACGGGCTGCGGAACCTCTCCCGCCTAGTCGTCTTCAACGCGTCCGGTTTCCTCCTCCCCGGTCCGATCCCGGTCTGGTTCGGCCGGTTGTCGCTGACCGACCTCGGCCTCCGGTTCACCGGGATCAACGGTTCGATCCCGGTCGAGCTGGGCCGGGTCGGCACCCTCAGAACCCTAGACCTCTCGCACAACAGCCTCGGCGGTTCGGTTCCGGCCCAGCTCGGTAACCTTACCGCCCTCGCTACCGTCGATCTCAGCCACAACAACCTCTCCGGTAACCTCACTGCGTCGCTCTTATCTCTCCCCTACTTAACGCTCCTCGACGTCTCCGCGAATAACCTCACCGGGGAGTTACCCGACCCTTCGCTTTGGGGCGCCAATGCGACGGGGGAGGTCGTCTTCAACCTCTCGACGAACCTCTTCTACGGCCCGATCCAAACCCTAATCGAAGGGCGCGTTCTCCGGCGATTTCGATCCCTCGATGTCTCCGACAACTACTTCGAAGGGCAATCAGCGATCGGTGGAGCGATCACCAACGCGTCGCTCGCTTTGAACTGCTTCCGCAATGCTTCGGATCAGAGAAACCCTATCGATTGCGAGGAGTTCTATCGGAAGAGGGGATTGGTGTTCGATGATCCCACCGCCCCTCCGCCGCCTCCGCCGCCTCCGCCGCCGGAGTCTTCGGTGGGGAAGAGGAGTAGTAAGTGGAAGTACATTGTAGCATCTGTAGTTGGGGGCGTTGCGTTGCTTGTTGTATTGAGCGCGGTGATCATCTTGTGCGCCCTGAGATCGAGAACCAGTAGGCAACGAGTACCAGAGGGCAGTACTGTTAATGTTGGCCGTTCTTCAGGGGTGGCGCCGCTTCCGCCGTCGCCAAGTAACCCTAGGAGCTCCTCTTCCACCGGTCCGGATGCGACCTCGTACGAGCGGTTTCTTAAGGCGACCGAGGGGTTCGGCAATGACAACCTCATCAAGCACGGTCGTACCGGAGATCTTTACCATGGCATGTTAGAGGATGGGGCTCAAGTGGTGGTAAAGAGGATCGACGGAAAGAAGACGGTGAAGAAGGAATGGATTGTTGGGGAATTGGGTTTCTTCGCGAAGGTCTCGCATGAACGATTCGTGCCGTTTTTGGGGCATTGCTCTAAGGGCAAGGAGGATGAGGAAGAGGTGCTTTTGGTTTATAAGTATGTGATTAAAGGGGACCTTACTGAGGCTCTGCATAGGAAGCCCGGGATGGAGGAAGAGGGTTTGGCATCGTTGGATTGGATTACGAGGTTGAAGATCGCAATAGGCGTGGCGGAGGCTCTGTGTTTTCTGCATCATGAGTGTGATCCACCTCTTGTTCACAGGTATTGTACTTTCTTCTTGTAGAAGATTGTGTGTTCGATTAACTGTCTTTGCTATGCCTCTCTTTCGTGTCGTTTATTTGCATGATTTTGTGCCATATTTCTCTAGTTTTTGCTGCATCTTTTAAAAAATGGTTCAAGCAGTTTAGAGCATAAAAGTTGTAACTTTATTGATTTAGCCTTGACACGTCATGTTATGGCTGGTAGGAACAAAAGAGTCTAGTTGGAAAGTGGAGCGCAACTTACTTATGCTTGTGAATGTAACAGTGAAATGTACAAATAGAGGAACAAATGTGACATTGTGTGCCTCTCCCTGTTTGAGAAGGAAGTTGAATTGAGCTATGTACATGTAGAAAATGACAGAAATTTATTGAATTAATTAAGGAGAACCGTGTTTAAGTCCATGTGTTGATCATTTGTTTTTTTAGTGGGATAGGGACGTTAACTTTCTCTATTTTATATTATTTAAACTTTTCAGCTGGTTATTAAGCAAGTCATTTCTTAGAAGATACATTTACTAATAGTACCTTTAATGTGAACCCAGATTTTATTATTATTGGCAGGAGGATCTACTTTGTTCGAGTATTCACTCATGCTAAACTTTTAGAACTTAATGTAAATTAATTTGCCAAGTATGTTTGTAATTCAAATAGAATTGAAGAAATTGGAATGCATAGTTTTTCTTGTACTCTTTGTAGCTCTGTCCAATAAAAAAAGAAGGTAACGCATGAGTAGGATAAAGAAAGTATATGCTAGTTTGGTGGCTAGAATTCTATTTATCATAAAATGTGATGTAAGCTTCCTTGTTAAAATCAGAGGATATCTTAGACTCTTTATTTCTGGTATAATAATGAAAATCCCTATTTTTTTACCATTATTTTCCTTTCCCATGTTTTGTTGGATTAGCAGTTTGTAGTGCTGCAACAAAACCTTTTTATATGCTCACTTGTCATTCTCTTATAAGCTATGGTATGTCAATCTATAATTGTTTCTTTTCTTTTTTTCAGTTAACATATCAAAATCAATATCAAGCATATTCGCGAAAAATTATGTTCATTCTCATATCGTATCTTGTGTGTATATTCTGAGTTTCTTTCATAATTGTAGAGATATTCAAGCAAGCAGCGTTCTTCTTGATGATAAATTTGAAGTGCGTCTTGGAAGTTTGAGTGAAGTATGCGCCCAGCAAGTGGATGGACCCCAGAATGTTTTTACCAGAATGTTGAGATCATCAAAGTAAGTTTCTTCATTCTCATATGATTGCTGGACTTTTGTTGATAGTGTTTCATGTTTTATGGTCTTTTTTTTTAAGTTCTTTTGTTATGTTTTAGCTTACTTTTCAGTCTTAAGAATTATTAACCAGGATGACATGAGAATAGAATTAATGTGTGCTGAAGTATGCATTTTCATGGTTCAGAAAAAGTGGTGATATTTGTTGCTCTATGCTATATTTGCATCTTTGACATGGTGGGATCAAAACGCATCTCATTGGGAAATTAATTAGATTATTCGTTCACCGTATTTTCATTACTGCATAACCGAAATGTGCTAAGTAGACGGATTGCTCTACTATCATATCAGTCATCACCTCATCGAAGATTCTTCACCTATTAATGTGCTCAATCCTAGTTGCATACCAAAAACATAAAATAGGATTAATATTATGTTGCCCTTCTATTGACAATTACGATTTAACAGTGCTTAAAGGTTATCATCCTAGTATTTATTTTCTCATGCTGATTTTCACTTTGGCTGTTTCATGGTTGTTAGTTGTAACTCGATGCTTTTTCTTTTTATTTATCAGTTGGTTCCATTTTTTTAAATTTTCATATTCTGTATGAATATTCGTGTAATTTTGTCGCTTTGTTAGTATCTAACAGTGTCCTTTACTTTCTTTGATGGGTAGGACGCTCGACAAAGGCACTTCAGGTGTGTAAAAATTTCTGGAAAGCCCCAAAGTAGTTCTTTAATTACTTCTTTTATGGAAAATTAAGCCATACCCAACTCTCTTTCTCATTTTCATTGTATATTCTCAGGCTCTCCTGCAACGTATACGTATGACATCTACTGCTTTGGAAAAGTTCTTCTCGAGTTGGTAACAGGAAAGCTCGGCATAAGTGCTTCCTATGATGGCTCCACAAATGAATTGCTTGAGAATATAGTAACTAATATCAATATATATGAAAAGGAGCTCGTGACAAAGATTATGGATCCTTCCCTTATTGTGGATGAAGATCATTTAGAGGAGGTCTGGGCTGTGGCTATTGTGGCTAAATCTTGTCTAAACCCTAAACCTGCTCGAAGGCCACTAGCTCGCTACATACTCAAAGCCCTAGAGAACCCATTAAAGGTGGTGAGAAACGATAGCCGCTCTAATTCGGCTCGTCTCAAGAGTGCTTCCTCTCGCAGCTCATGGCAAGGCGCTTTCCGTGGAAGCTGGCGGCAGAGCTCAGAAACCGCTTCAGCTTCGGGAAGGTGGAGAGACGATCGGAGTTTTAGGCTTTCAGTCCGATCTCAAGGGAGCGGAGGAGACCACTCATTCTCATTAAGAAGATCATCGAGAGAGATTGGTCCGGAGCCGGTAGGATTGAAGGAAGAAGATACAAGTGAATAGGAAAATGGCATTTTATGTTTCTTTTGTCTGTAATTCTTTCCCGAGCTTCTCCATTTGGGCTCACATTGTTTGGCATTGATCTGCATCATGTAATTTACCGCAAAAACGAGGGTGGTATATACGGAAATCAAATTTCCTTTCAGACATTCTTTGGGGAGTTCAATAAGCAGCTCGACGGCCGGATTAGCAAAGAAATTAGAGGAGATTGGGGTTGCAGTTGCTGCTGTATCTGTATCTGCTGTGTGTGCAGTTTGTCTTTTTATTTTTTTCCACTGAGGTAAACGAGTTGTATCATTTGTTGTGGAATTTGTAATTTTTTGATTTGTACCGTGTAAATTTGGATGAGTGGTTTGTATCTGGACTACTACTCATTTCTCCTGTTATTTTTGGATGTTGGTGTGTGAATTTTTTTTTTTTTTTTCTATTGGTAAAAGAAAATAAAAATAAAAATAAAAATAAAAATAGAATAATTTACCAAAAACACATTAAAATTAGGAATAATTTCATAGATGCCCTTCTAAAAACTATTAATTTCATCAATACCCTTCTAAAATTGATAATATCACAAATACCCTCCAATATGTTTAAAATTATCATAAATACCCCTCATTAGTTAAAATCGTTAAATCCCATCTGAAAAGGAGTTAAATTTTCAAAATACCATTTTTACCCTTTATTTCTTATTAATAGTAGAAATACTAATAGGTATTTCAAGATATTTTTTGTAAATCTAAATTTGAGTATTTAATATATACATATTAAATTAAATTATTAATATATATTAATTATTAAAAAATATATAAAAATTATATTTTATATATAGTATGTTTTTATCTGATTTTGTTTTTGTTTTTAGTTTTGGATTTCGGTTCAGGTTCAGTAGTAATAGTAATTTTGAAATAAATTATAGATTTTATTTTTTTTCCTATTTAAGCAAAAGTAAATCACATAACTATATGCAAGCATTGTTCTGTCGATTGAAACAAAAAGAGAGTTTTGTTCAAAAGCTAAAATATATTATATTTTAGTTTTTTAATGCGTTTAATGCAGATAAAATTATCAAGAATATTTTGATTAAAAAAAAATTTTAAGCTTTCAACATTAAAGAAATATCGGATAATTCCTTAACATTATTTTCATTTAAATTTTTATATATAATTATTTATTCGATAAAATATAAATAGTGCCACTAGATTTGTTGAAATTATCAAAAAAAACTAAAAACTACTCATTTTTTCATACACTGAAATTAGTTAATTTTTTAAAAAACTAAAAGCTAATGGGATATCAACTAAAAAAATGAAAGTTGAGAGAGCTGTTTCAAAATGGCATATAGTTGAGGGGGTCTCCATACATTTTAACTTAAAAAAAATTTGAGGGTAAATAAGTCATTTTAAAATTTAACCCATCTTTAAACATTTAATAACTATGGTAAAGCTAACATAATTAAAAGTAAGGGTATTGATGATAATTTTTTGTGTTTACAAGGGTATGGGTGATATTTTAAACTTTACAGGGGCATCTATGATATTTTAGACTTTGGGAGGGGTATCCATGAAATTGCCCCTATATTTTAATTGTATGCGCTATGGATCAATTTAACTTTTGAGCTTTTATGTAACACTCATATCATTAATTTCTCAATTAAATGATGTTGTGAGGTTCACTCATTTCCCACTTTTTGCCATTTTAATTGCCTAAAAAGTTATACTTAATTTATAGTCCCCAGTATTTTGTACTAATCTTTTAAAAACAGAACTAATTCGCTATCCGAAATTATTTCTGGATCAATCAATAGTTCAACCACCGATTCAATCGGTAACGCCAACATAACGTTGAAATATTTAATTTCTATTTAAATACTTTTTTTATTATGTAATATATATATTATACTACTATTCTACTATAAATTATATAATAATAATATTACTATGTTACTAGACTAAATTAAATAGATATAAGTTTTTAAATTTCACTTTTCATAATATAAAATAAAATCAACAACAATTAATTATAAATAAAATTAAAAATTAGTGAAGAATAAATTAAAAACCAAACAAATTTGTATAGTTTGCTGACAAAATCGGACTGATTTATCGATTCACTTGCTGAACTATCTGTTTAAACAGTTTAAAATAAATTTTTAATTTTATCGGGTTCAAAAGGTTAAAGCAAACTACTTTATAAAACTGTTTCGATAGAGTTTTAAATCCTTACTTTCTGCAGCTACTCAAATTTTTTTTTAAAAAAAACAAACGGAAAAACAAAAAATACAAGAAATTGTGTATATAAAGATAGTGGTTTGAAATTTTGGACCATTCGCAAATAGATAGTGTAATGTTCAAAATTTTGCTAAAATTAATATTTTTTAAAAAATTCAAAGCATTATTTATTTATTTTTTGAAAATAATATTTTATTTATTTTTTGTTTTTTTGGTTTTTTTTTTTTAACGGAGGTTTTAGGTGTTTGACGAGAGCGCAGGGAAGAAGCCGCGGTGGGTCCGGGTGGGGGTCGACGTGGACCGCCACGTCATCATCCCCGACCTCTCGTTGCTCCCCTCCGCCGGCGCTGCCGGCGAGCAGGTGGTGGAGGACTACGTCTCGGCGCTCTCCGCCGCCGCCTCCATGGACGCGACCTGGCTTCTGTGGGAGCTCCACATCCTCAACCTCCCCACCCCCTCCGCCGCCGCCTCCGCCGTGCTCCGAGCCCACCACTCCCTCGGCGACGGCGCCTCCCTCGGAAAAACAAAAAATACAAGAAATTGTGTACATAAAGATAGTAGTTTGAAATTTTGGACCATTCGCAAATAGATAGTGTAATGTTCAAAATTTTGCTAAAATTAATATTTTTTAAAAAATTCAAAGCACTATTTATTTATTTATTTATTAAAAATAATATTTTATTTATTTATTTATTTTTTGTTTTTTTTTTTTATCGGAGGTTTTAGGTGTTTGACGAGAGCGCGGGGAAGAAGCCGCGGTGGGTCCGGGTAGGGGTCGACGTGGACCGCCACGTCATCGTCCCCGACCTCTCGTTGCTCCCCTCCGCCGGCGCCGCCGGCGAGCGGGTGGTGGAGGACTACGTCTCAGCGCTCTCCGCCGCCGCCTCCATAGACGCGACCCGGCTTCTGTGGGAGCTCCACATCCTCAACCTCCCCACCCCCTCCGCCGCCGCCTCCGCCGTGCTCCGAGCCCACCACTCCCTCGGCGACGGCGCCTCGCTCACTTCCCTCCTCCTCGCCTGNTTAATAGTAGTTATGGGAATGAAAATTAATACAATCGAAATGGTATCAATAATTTACAAATTTCTACCCAATTTAAAATTTTACTGAATAAATGGGAGTTCAAAAAAAATTCAATTTTACATACCTCTGGGGGAGTTGATATACGGTAAAACTTTGTCGAGAGAGTTGAAAGTAAAAAAATCAACTATAGGGTAATCGAAAATCAAAAAATTTTTTAATTGATTAAAGTCACATACTTTTTTACTCTTCAAAAATCAAAAAAAACTATTAAAATTGTTTAGATCACCGTGATAAATATAAAATAGCTTATTTATTAATATATATTTTTAAATTTACTTTTATTACAATTCCTTAATAGGCTATAAAGAAATTACAACTTTCGAATTTTAAAAAAAAATTAGTTTTATAAGAACTATTAAAATAGACGTAATTTGCGTAATTTTTTGATTTTATATTATATAAAATCGAAAACTTGTTTTGAGAGAAAAACAAAGTTAGCTGTCTTGTTACGAACGTATATCAATACACTAAATGAAAACGAATTTATCCTTTTTTTTATTTTAGATATTAAATAAAGTTTTAATGATAATGATGACTTGGACTTGGCTTTAGGTTTTGATTTTTGTTTTTGTTTTAGTCTATTTTTGTATGATATATATTTTATATTAAAAATATATAAAAAATTATTAATTATATATAATTATTAAATTAAATTATACATATATAATTTATGAGTTTAAATCTAAATGTTTTTTATAGAACTTTATGGATAATCATAAAGATGATAATTATTCTTTATTTCCCATTTTTACCATAAAACTTTTAAATTGAGGAAAAGTCTACCCTAAATTGCTAAAATTGATTACTCCCCATAAATACTATTAAAATTTGTATAACCTCCCATAAACACTATAATAGTTAAAATCTTCCCATAACTACTTTAATTATCAAAAATCTTCCCGTAGATACTTTAATAAGGATTAAAATTACACAAAAACCATTTAATAAGATAAAAATAAAAATAAAAATAAAAATAAAAGAAAATGGTTATCTTTTTTTTTTTTTTTTTTTTGTGTTTACAAGGGTATGGGTGATATTTTAAACTTTACAGGGGCATGTATGATATTTTAGACTTTGGGAGGGGTATCCATGAAATTGCCCCTTAAAATTAAAACTAAAATAATATAAGGTCCCACCGAGATTTGAACTCGGGTTACTGGATTCAGAGTCCAATGTCCTGACCACTAGACCATGGTACCAATTTGTGAAAATGACCCAACAGTATTTAATAATTATTTATTAAAACAAGGAAAAGTTCTCGCTCTAACGAGGAAAAGGATAATGATAAACCCCCCTCCATAGCAAGAAAAGAGATAAACCTTTCTTCGTAGATGCTTTGTCACTCCCATCACTACTCCACCATCCTCGATGGCTTCTTCCTCCGCCCAAACCCTAACCCTAACAATCGTTTCCTACCACCCGCCGCTCTCCATTTCCCCAAACCCCTCCTCTCCTTCCCCACCCGCGCCATCGACTCCACGAACCATTCCCTGACCCTCTCCCCCGATGAATCCGATCGAGATCCCGACCCCTCTCCACTCTCCCGTCGCCAGAACGCGAGTTCCACGGCCCTCCTCCTCCTCCACTCCCCTTCCCCGCCTGAACCGTCGGAAGACGACGCCGCCGCCGCCGCCGTTGCCGGAGGAGACGACGATGAGCAAGAAGAGGAGATTCGCCGTAAAATCGCCGAGGAGGCCTCCCTCGCCACGCGGAGGGTTCCGAGGTTCCCGGGCTCGATCGATTTCCCTAGGGCGGAGCCTCTCGATCCGCCTCGCGAGTTGCGCCTCGTCCTCGGTGGCGATGATCGGGTGCTCAAGCGCGCGCTCGAGGTGCGCAGAAGGGTCGCGGCGGAGACGTTGAAGGACGCAATGCGTGCCGGGAAGCTCAGCATTACCTACTCCGCCAATCTCGTCTCTAAGATGTCGGATTTTGTCGACCGGATAGTGATAGAAGCGGCTGCGATGAAAGAGGTTCCTGAGTTCTCTCACCTCTCATTTAATTCTCGCGCGAAGAGTTACATCCAACATTCTGGTGTTGTGCCTCTTATCAAGTAATTGTTCAATTAGTGATGTATTTTTTTTGCCATAAACCCTAATTCTTTAATGTTTGATATATGTCTATGTGTTTGTATGTCTTAGGTGGTTGAAGCACAATTCAATGACATATCCCCAAATTGGGAAGGTAATTTCTATGTGCACTGGCAATCTTGAGATTATAAGGCACATCACTGAGTGGTTGAAATCGATTCATGTGAAAGGGGAGTTTCTTGGGGCTGTTCTTGTGAAGGGAGGATCTGTTCTTTTCCGCAGCGTAGATGCATTGGAGGAGATTGTAGGTTATCTTGAGGATAATGGTGTGAGGAAGGACTGGGTGGGTCATGTTGTTACTCGGTGTCCGCAGGTGTTGGCGTTATCCATAGAGGAATTGGAGTCGCGGGTGAGGTTCTATTTGGACATGGGAATGGATGAAAGGGACTTTGGTACAATGGTATTTGATTATCCCAGAGTGCTAGGGTTTTTCAGCCTGGAAGAGATGAATAGTAAGGTGTTTGGACTTTATTTTCTTTTGTTATATATACATTTGAATGCATAAAATAGTAGGTAATATCTTGTTGCTTCTTGTTAAAATTATTTGCATGAATATTGTGTGGAATGAATTGAAGATTCTAATGCAGTATTAGATGTGAGCTCTTGTAAAATTTCTGACATTGGATTTACTGTGTTTAGAATCTCAGTAGGTTTTGGTGTACAATGTGAAAGAACAGCTTCTTTAGAAATTAGGTAAAGGTCGCATACATCTTGCTCTCTCTGGAGCCTGCCGGCAGAAGCCTTGTGCTCTGTTATACCTTTTTATTGTGGAGAGACATGATAGTTGTAGCATATCTCAGAGCACTACATGAGTGATGTTGGAAAATCATAAATTTCCTACAGAAACTGCTTGGTCTTCCATGCTATGCAACAGCATCAGGTTAAGTTATTAGTGGGATTTGTTGGATTTGAGGAGGTGTGAGTTTCAAGTGTGTTGTGCTTTTTTATCTACATATGCTTTGGAACTGTTGAAGTTGTTTCATTGTGAGACCCTAAATAGTCCTATATATAAGATATAATAGGGCTAAAACTCTTAATACGGCTATAGCATTTTCGGCGGTGGCTAGGCTTAAGAAGTTAAGAGAGTTAAGCATGCTAGGGCTAGAGTAGTCCTAGGATGGGTAACCCCTTTGAACTTGGGGTGTCACATTCACTCACCTGCTCGACTGATCTAAGTGTTTATGTATTATTTCTAACTCTAAACTGCATGTTTGTCAAATGATCTGATTTGCTCTTTCTGTTTAAGAATGCATGCCTTTTTAATGCTAATGATCATGAAACGAATCATGATAAGCTCTTTTGATGCCATCATGGAAGAATTGAACATTTTTCCAGGTTCAATACCTTAAGGAGTTTGGTTTGAGTACTGAAGATGTCAGACGATTGTTGGCTTATAAACCGCAACTAATGGGTTGCAGCATTGAGGAAAGGTGGAAGCCCCTTGTCAAGTATCTGTACTACCTTGGTGTTCGACGTGATGGCATGAAACGAATATTGATGGTTAAACCTATGGTTTTCTGTGTTGATCTAGAGTCTACCATTGTACCGAAGGTATGATGTCTGTGACATGATGCGAGAGTATTTTGCACTGGGTAATATTAAAAGCATATAGACCTTGAACTATTACACATTTTAAAAGTGGTACCTGAACTTTGAAAATTTTGATGTACCACCTTACCTTTCATTGCTTTTGATTTCAAAAAATTTCATCTAGTTCATTCAAAACTTAAATGGGTTTCTGACCAAAACTTTAAAATATGTGTTAAGTCCTGTAACAAAAACTTATAAAGCACCATTAAGTTCTGGAGGAGAGGTACTTGAATCAAGTATATTGTTTGATTAGGTACTAAAACCAAAATTTATATAGTGTAGGTACTCATTCCAAAATGCATGTTCAGATAAAGTCTATACATCGTTACCAATGTGATCTTCATGTTGTCTAAACCTTCACGAAGGTTACTTCCTACTTTTGTCAGAAAATGCTGTTTTACTAAGGTATTACTGTTGAAGAAATTGATAGAAAGTATGAGTTTAGCACTTGCAGCTGTCAAATGCCCTGGTACTTAACCATTTTATATCTCAATCGTTTTATATTTATGTTTGTATGTTTTTACTTATTATTCCTTTTTACCTTTGATGTTTAGGTACGGTTTCTACAGGATATAGGAATTAGAAATGAAGCCATTGGCGATGTCCTTGTCAAGTTCCCATCTGTATTAACGTACAGCCTTTACAAGAAAATGCGCCCAGTGGTTTGTCTTTATCTTCTTTTAACCTTTTTTTTCCTTCTTCTTTTTGAAGATGAATACAGTCTTGCACAATAATGGTGTGTTTGTGATCGTATTAGTAGCCAATAATAGCCTCATACTTGAAGTTGAATACGGTCATGCATAATAGTGGTGTTTATGTGATTGTGTTAGTAGCTTCATACTTGTAGCTTCATAATACAAGGTAACGTTTTGATGTGGCAAATTTGGTTCATAACTGTTATATAGTAGGATGAGCACCTTAAATTGATTTGGGATAATTGAGATAGAATTAGATCTTTATGCAAGACTGCATGAAGAAGCTGATGAAGAAATATCAGCTTCATGAGAATTGGCGTTAGAGTACTAGTCCATGAGAATTGGCAATTAATAGGAGAGTGAAGCAGCATGATATTCCTTACATGGGTCCCTTTCTTTCTTTTTTTTTTCCCTCTGTATGTGGATGGTGTTACAAGCAAATATTAATTCACAGTGAATACAAGCAAGTATTGTTCTTTCTCTTTTCTACAGTGGTATGTTATATAATTATTTGTATATGCATTTATGTAATTCCTTTATGTGCTGATGTTTGGGCTATGAATTGAATAGGTCATATTCCTAATGACAAAAGCTGGGGTTACACAAGAAGATATTGGAAAGGTCATTGCCTTGGACCCGCAGCTCATAGGCTGCAGTATCACAAAGAAGCTGGAGCTTAATGTTAGGTACTTCTTATCATTGGGCATCCGTCTCCACTCGCTTGGTGAGATGATTGCGGACTTCCCAATGCTGCTCAGATACAACATAGATATCCTTCGGCCAAAATACCGTTACTTGAGGCGAGTTATGGTCCGCCCTTTACAAGATCTTATTGAGTTTCCCAGGTAAAATATATATATAAGTTAAATCCTCGGCGTTTCTTTTTTAACTACTAATGCACTCCATTTTATATCTTTTCTACGTCCCCAGTTCTTGTGGCTTATCTAATAGAAACTCTGTTTGAATCTTGTTTGCTGTTTATTCGACTGTTATTTCGCATCCTTTATTTCATCCATCAAACTCGTGTGTGTAGTCTTCCGATCTTCTTGTCTTTGCTTATATATTTCGCTAACAATAAATTACTGTAAACTGTGTGAACTTCCAGATTCTTTAGTTATTCGTTGGAGGGTAGAATAGCTCCAAGGCACCAAATTTTAGTCAAAAACAGGGTAAACTTTAAGCTGCGGTATATGTTGGCTGGCTCTGACGAAGAGTTCGATCAGAGGGTTCGAGCTGCAGTCGAGAAGAGAAAGAGATTTGAGTCTAGCTCTGGGACCAACTTTGACATCTCTGATCCTGATTCTGCTGAAGCGGCTCCGACGGCTCCTTGAAAAGAAAAAGGTAAAATGTGTGGACTTTAAAATATAAGGTTTTTTTTCGAAGGGGTACCTGGGCTTCAAAATTTTTGATTTTTGTATTTAATCTTACCTTCCCTTTTTTTTCCCCAGAAAATCTCGTTGGAAGTTTTCTCAAATTCTGCTAGAATTTGACTGTTCATGTTAAACAAATTATAGAATATTTCAGAAATTAGGAAATATTTATATATTCCAAAATGTTCCATTGTATTCGAATAGGAACATGCTTAAATCAAATATATTTAGTAAGGTTATGAACTAAAATTAAAATCTATCAAGTTCAGGTACCATACCAATCTCAAATTGTGCTGTAATTAAAATGAGTAGAGTCCATGTTTTTGTCTTTTTTCTTGAATTTAACCAAAAGAAAATGAGGAGGGAGAAGGCTGTTGGCTGATGATGGATTTGTTTTTTTTTGTTTTTGAGCAATAACTGATGATGGATTTGTTGTGAAGTGTTTTTACTTAGTATTATTGTAAATAGTGTAAACAATCTTGGCTAATTTGTGTCTACAAGAGTAGCCCAATATTTTAATTCGGTAAAATTTGCATAATTTATTTCGATAATTTAATTTCAATCGTTCAAATTTTATTTTCTTCTACCCATCTTCTTCGGAGCGCCTTAATTCCACCAATGTAACGTCTAGATAATGGAGCTAAGTGGAGCCACAGATGAGCTCGTCAACGCCATGATCTGTAGAGGAAAAAAAAGGGCTTTTTTTGCAAATAGCTCCCTGATAAATTTTATTTACAAAAATAGTCCCGTCCAAAAATTATTTGTAAAAATGGTCCTGTCCCTGGCACGCCAGTGCCACATCAGCGCCACGCGGGCAGGGCGGGCCCAGGTGTTTAAGTTGAACACGGTGAACTATTCACCGTGTTCAATATAAAATTTTTGTATTGGACACGGTGAATGATTCACCGTGTCATACCCCAACAATGAGTAAGTTGGAGGTATTTATATTAGACACGGTGAACCATTCACCGTGTCCAATTATTTGTATTGGACACAGTGAACCATTTTTCAATTATTTGTATTGGACACGGTGAATGGTTCACCATGTCCAATATAAATATTTCGATCTTAACTAATTGTATTGGACACGGTGAATGGTTCACCGTGTTCAACTTAACCATCTGGCCCAGCCCCGCCCGCGTGGCGCTGACGTGGCCCTTGCGTGGCGGGAGCAGGGTCATTTTTGCAAATAAATTTTTGACAGGGCCAATTTAAAAAAAAATATTATAAGGGGGCTATTTGCAAAAAAAGCCCGAAAAAAAATAAAAATAAAAAACAAAAGAAGGCTTACTGATGTAGTCCATAGGGCACCTACGCGCGTGCACAAATGTGGCCCGATGTTTCAGTGGGCCGGACTTAATATATGTAAGCCGGGGAAATTATTTTGGAACGTGTATATGGGCCGGGCTTGGAATGGGTTGGGCTTTGTCCCAGCCCGGCCTTCTCTGCCGATAAGCTTATTTTCGGGTTGTTTCGTTTCATTTCGTTTTTTTCACCAGAAAAGTAAAGTTTTCTGAAATCACTGGGATCTGGGAACGGAATTAAGCATCGGTTTGCTTCACTTCAAAAATCATAGGACATTTAAGTAAGACGGACATTAAATGTTTGGCGATAAATATCTTAAAAATGTTAAATTTAATCCGCTGGACGTAATTTAAGATATTTCAAAGGTCTTTTAATCAAGTAGTCGACGTAGTAAAAAAACCCAAGTAACTTCCGCAAAATCCCCTACACCTCGGCTGAAGCCCCTTTTAGGTTTAGAAGTTACAAAATAATATCCACACAGATGAGAGGTACCAAACATTTGAGCAATTCATACGTAGATCAACGAAACCTACTTATGACAAGCACAACATGCATAAAGGAACAGTTTCTCTCCCATCCAAACCTTCCCAGAGAAGAGACAAAACTCCACCTCCTGTGAACATAAGCCAAAAACACACAGGAAAATCTAGCTAGCATAATTGGCTTTCGGTATTGGCTGTGGTACTCGCTGCATTAGCATAGAGAGGGTGAAGAACATGACCGTCGGAGGGATCGACATGCACCCACTTCCTGCCGCTCAGCTTGTTGCGCTCAAACCGCACGTGCCCTTCCTTAAGTGCGTACAGGGTGTGATCTTTTCCGATACCAACATAATCTCCAGGGTGAAAGCGCGTACCCCGTTGGCGAACTATGATATTCCCAGGTATCACTTTCTGCACCACAGGATAAACGATAATTGAAGAAAGAAATGGAAGAGGCATTCTACCTCACAGAAGGAAAACCTAATCATACATAAAATGTCTGATTACCAAGGGAAGTCAGCTGCAAACACAGAAGGGATTTTTTGCGAAAACAAACCCTATCGGATACTGCAAAATTCAGTCTGCATTGTTCATTATTACAACTTTGCGTCGAACTTCTCATGAACAGAAATGCCAACCTACCAACAATTTAATGAATTTGTGCTTTAATGATCTAAGCGGGCATTTCGATATTCATGAAAAAAAAATATTTTAGCTCAAAAAACAGCAAAGAGGAAAAAGTGGACAAAAATGCAAAAGTAAAAAAAGGTGGGCCTAATTGCAGAATGTATGTTCCGATTTTTGATATGATAGCATGGGATTATCATATTAGCACTCTAAGAAAAGAAGCCGAAAGCAATTTGGATTGTGTGTACCTCTCCACCAAACTTCTTAACTCCCAAATATTTAGGGTTGGAGTCGCGGCCATTTTTCGTGGATCCCGCAGTCTTTTTTGTAGCCCAACGCTTAAAAACCAGGCCGAGTCCTCCAGATGACTCTGAAACCACGGTGATTGAACAATCAAACAGACAAAGTATAACGGATTAAATGACAAAATTACACCTTTGCCAAGCTTAAGAGATCATTACCAACAGTACTGCTGTAGACTGGAACATTTGAAACTAAATCTTTGAGACCCACTCGCTTGCAAATTGTTGCAAGAGACATCGCTCTGTTTCCTGAAAAAAAAAAACTCAATTATAAAGTTTCACATGCAGTTCAGGAAAGTAGACAACCTAAATTGAAAAGAAACAAGCGATTCACAGATTGTGAACCACAAATTAGTTAACTAAAATGGTCACACTTCCTTCGAGTTACTTGAAAATCAAATACTTATCATTGTTTATAGCTGACAATGTAGCACCAAATTAATCTCAACAGTGCTGTGCTCTCGATTATGCCATGCATACTTCACTAAAAATCGTAGGCCTCGAAAAAGTCCAATAAAACTTTACGCAGTTCAAGATAAACTTTAAGCAACTACATCATATGTTTGTTCAATTCTCGAATGGCAATATAGTGATCTACTGATCTATATTAGAGATGTAAAATGATATGTAGCACCAGAAGTTCTACAATAAAAACTTGTTCAGAGTTTCTCTTAGTTTTTCAAAAGCAAGCTGTCATAGCATCTGCCAATATCTCCCATAGATTAGCTCTCATTTCGAAAACTGAAATTCACTTTCACCATCTCTCTCTCTTAGAAGAAATATAATGCAGAGGATTTGCATACTCCCAAACCGAATTAAACCAAATTCCCAGCATACTTCTCAGAAAAACTCAGATCTAAAAGTAATTTTAGCATGCCTCTAAATAGAAAATCAAACAAGATCCAGTACAGGCCATTTACAGGATTCGCAATCATTCAGAACTACCCAGAATCACTAACTATTCTCGCAGAGATCTTTCCCATCATTCATCTCATCTAAATTACTTCAAATATCGTCACAAAATAATAGCAAATGGAGAGAGACGCCTTAAGTATAACAAACCCACAATCATTCGAATCAAAACCAAAAAACCAAAAAAAATAAAAAAAAAATTCCCAGTATCCCAAAACCACTTACGTTCAATAACAAATGCAATTACATGATGCGATTATTCTTCAGATCTCGAAAGATCTCTAAACCCTATCCCGCGCATCCGATTCAAGGACAAATTAAAGCATCCTACAAGGATTTCCATCGTCGACATCCATTAGAATCCCCCTCAAGAGGGGCCAAATCGACTAGGGTTTAGAGGATATGGATGGAACCGGAGAGATCAAACCTCGTCGCGAGATCGAGAGAAGAAGCGCGGAATCGGGGGGAACAAAAGGGAGTGATAGGGTCGTACCTGATGCTCCGCCGCCACCACTGCCGCCGCAGCAGCAACTGTCGCCGACTAGGGTTTGCGAATCCAAATGCGCACCAAAAGGGCCAGTCACAGCGCACAGGTGTGGAGTAGATTGAGCCCATCGCTTGGCACGTGCCGAGCACGTGCGTAGAGATCGGACGAATCGAGGAGAGTTAGAGACTTTCTAGATCTCGTTTCTAATTCCTATGGACTGACTAAAAGGTGTCCCGGACCGGATCGGATCTGAATAGTTAATGTACTATATTCGTACTCTCATAAAAAAATTTCTTTTTACCTCTTTATTTTATTTATTTTATTTAGAAAAAGGCTACAGACTAGGTAGATGAGAGTTCATGAATTAAGTCAGATATAGTAAATCAGTTAAGGACACTACTTATTTGACATAATACAACCGCAATTCTGAAACGTGTCACCACTTAACACAAACTATATAGACAACTTCTGGAGCTGCTATTTTATATTTTCACGATCGTTGGAGCCCGGGTTCGAGAGATTTTTTTTTTTTTCACAAGAAGCCTCCCATTGTCAAAGCAATAACAACAATGTATTATGTAACCGACTGTCCTTAAAGCAAGTGATAAAAGATTCGACGGTTGATACTAGTTGATTCACATTTCTAATTAAGTTTATTTCTAAATAAAATAAACGAAGTAGATAGCATATACCTATCTCTCTCTAAAAAAAAAAAACAATGTATTATGTAAAAGCGCATTACACAAGAAATACAGGACCAGCATATTTTTATCAGAAACAATTCAACAATGAGTGCGACAGTACCTTTCATTTGAATACGTGATGATCTGATCTGATCAAATCATGTGAATATTAACAATCTTGACAAGACAAGATATTTTTTTGGCGTTCACAATCATCACAGTAGTTAGAAGAGGAAAAAGAGAAATTACATTGAATTAGAGCTCGTAAAGAGGGATACGAACGAGTAAAAAAAGCTTTTCCTAACTCATTGCTATTTATATGCATCAAGTATATACTCCTTTGCTGCTTGTTTGAGCCACCGAGGAGACTGAGCTGCATAGAGAAGTTCTAATCACAGACCAAGGACATCAAATTCATGAGGCATGAAGTCTTCGCTTGGCCGATAGTATTTCTCAGGAGAGTACAAGCCCAAGTTCGTGACTTGGCTCGTATATAGACATGCAAACCTCTCAACCTGTTATATAGAACATAAGAAAAGCGGTGGAAACTTGTTCTCACTGAATTAATCGATAGGTAACATAGAATATTACAAGTGTTAGTACAAGATACCTGATGAGCAAAGCGAGAGTTTTGGAAACCAGTCTTCATGAGCTGTCCCCAGACCTTATGAAACTAAATTGAATAAAGAATAAAGTTTCTGAGAGACAATCCAAAGGAAGGTAGTAATCATCAAACTTAGGATCCCCTTTAAGGTCTTTAACAGTGGTTTAGAGAGTGCGTATTTACTTATTCAATTAGTTGTACTGGCACTTTAACAGTTCTTTTGTACTTTGTATAGAACAGTAACAAAAAATTATTTCTTTCAACTAAGATTGCGAAGGATCCAAAAAGATTAAAAAGGTGATACCAAACTCAAAAAGCAGCGTGTCAAATATGAAAAATATGATCTCAAAATCAAAAGGATTCTGGTAGAAGTAAATCTGTGTTGTTCAATATTAGCAAAAGTAGATTAAAAAAAGAAGATCAAATTGAGAAATGTTTGGTTGCCTCTCCTTGGCATCATACCTTTTGATGACATATCCGTTGAGCATCTTGATGAAGGCGGCGGACATGCTCCCTTTGTACCTACAACTTAGAAAAGCATATTTAGAAGAAAATAACCTTGATATGGTTTGCATATCAATTAACAACAACAAACACACACACATACACATACACATACACACAACGCACACAATAGCAAGTTAATAGGCCACATTCTGAAAGATATGTTTTCTCTTGCGATGATAAGAAACAGGACATGGAGACGTTTAGAGCAACAAGACCTATTAATCTATTACCTCATGGAAAAAAAGAAAACAAAAGGACTACGATTCTAGCTAGAGTCAATCATGGAAAGAGTAATAAAACATTACAGCCGGGATCAAAATCGAATGAAATTTTCAAATCATATTTTAAAGAGCAAATCATTAAGGTGGTCGATTCACCTTCAAATCATGAACCTCAGATATCAACCTTTGCTTCTCATCATATGCAAGGTCTTCAAACCTGAAGGAAATGACTGATTTAGATATTTCCATTGGTGGGAAAAAAAAAAGGAAACTAACTTTCACTCGAAACATATTTTCTCCAGAAGCACGAGCCGGATTTACCACCAAATTGTGGCATGAAATGCCCTCCTTTCACTCAAAACAAACAAACTGAGAAATCAAAACTAAAGACATTGTTCGGTTAGACACATTTTTCTTCTGCTTTTAAACTCCAATTCCATCTGTTTCCTAATATTCCTTCTTTATAGGTCCTCAATCTAATTCTACTTTCTTGGACAAGCTTCTCTTTCTTGTGACCACATGAATTATACTTCCCTATTTAAATTTATCTAGCAATGGATTTAACATAGTCAGCTTGACAGAAAAAAGGGTACCGTGAAGAGGGCATCACTAACATATATCAAAATATTTCAGACAGAAATGGGCAAAAGAGGCTAGTGATCCAGTCAAAAAAGAATAAAAACAAAAGCAAAAAAAGATAGCATAGTATAGGAACTTCCATAAGCGTTAGTAAGGTGACAGGGGAGCTTACACAATAGACCATTCGAGACGATGGATTTTGTCTTCAACAAGATCGCGCTCTCTCCTGTACTGCCGGAGTTCCTGAACATAAAATACAGTTACATGGTACACAATGTTGGATTAATCAATTGAATATTTTGTATCCGCTGGAAACTGATGGCAGTAACATATAAATCAACGTTTTCTTAATTCGACGACCAGAACAAAAAAATAGAAATTTCAGACTCTACAAAGTAACCTATTTTAACACTGAATGGCTAATATATTTTTCAGTTTCGTCCACATTTTTCCTCCATTAGTGCATGTCAGAATGGCAAAATTCAGATTTTTTTTACCTTTAATGTCCAAAAACGCAACATAAACTGATCCAAAATCAGTTCATACTCATAGGGCAAAATTGCTTCAAATTTGAATACCAGCTCTTTCTAAAGTTACTTCCTATAAGCTTGAAGTTATCTTCCTTTGTCTCAAATAACTGGACAGATGAGGAAGAGAACTGTCATCCTAACCATTTTTTATCTGGTTTCAGCAGTAAGGCTTAGCGTCTACAATACGGCAATTCTCATGTGATATTTGGGATAGTGATTGTCAAAAAACTTTCCAAAGAAATATAATGCAAATAAGGAGAATTTTGAAGGGATATATTTACATCACTACCTTACGGGTATCTTTTGATTCTGAAAGAAGCTTCACCTCCTCCTCTAGCTCTGGAATAACAAGCATCGTTCTCCAACCTATCAACAAAAGCCCAACCATTCAGATTTTGCAAAAGGTTGTACCAAAGAGTAAATAAAAAAAACACGTTAGTGAAGTAAAACAACACAAACAGAAAGGTTCTCATTCAAAAAAAGAAAAAAAAAATCCTTCACTACGAGAATATATGGAAAATCTAGAGAAACCAGAATAAAGATATATAGCAAAATGAATTACGTTTAAGTTAAAAGTTCAGAAGGCGGAAATCAAGCCAACATAGAAGAGATAACTCATATAAGCCTATTACAACAAATAAATTTAGGAAAATGATCAAGAACAATATGGATGGCAACATCGAAAAAGGACGTAGTGCGCAGATAATAAACAACAAAGCAAAGGCAATGGTCAAAAAATTATGTCAATGAAACTTCTAAGATATTAGGTGATTGAACGAGGAAGTGCTATAATTTGCTTAAAGAGTGAAAAGGGAAAAATAATAGCATGCTAGAAGAAACAATAAAAGAACCATCAAGAACTCTACACTCAGATAGGTATATTTCGTAACTTCTGAAGCAGTATGTGCAAGATTAACCAAATAATGAAAAATGAAAGCATCATTCCTACAAGTTTCTCCCAAATTTTAAAGCACCATTGATCCACATCTACCATTGGTCTTGTTAAATTTGTTACCAAGTTGAAGAAAAGCCAATTATAACAACATCTTGTTGTAATTAACTTTAAGAGATTGGATAAATAGATAAAAGCCCACATTCACGAAACTAATGAGTTCTAATATGAAACACTGATACATGATAAAAAGGGGGAAAAATATACCAAGGACTTTCTTGCTGCGCAAAATATCTCCATAAATGTGGTCTCCAACATAGAGAACCTAAAGATTAAAGGCACCATGAGCATTCATTTAACATCAATACTGTTGCCAAAATGTCAATTTGCATACGAATGCTAATGCCAGAAAGCAAAAGAACAAACTATGTCAATATTTTTGAAGAAAAACTTTGCAGAGTGCTGACTAAAAATAAAGTGTTGGATTAAGTTATCTAACTAACAAACATAGATTTGTTTAACCTTTGATGCTTAAAGATCCATGCAGCGAAATCTAAACATATGTAGAAACATAACAAGAACAATTTTAAGCGGGAATTGAGAAGAAACTAATATTCTGAGTAGCACATAACCATAAGAATGTCGTATGCGATATGCAAGAACAGATGTTACAGTGATCTTGAAACAGATAAAAGTGAAGTTGACAACACTGTTAACCACATATAAAAGGATTGGAAATTCTAAGGAACCGTTGTCAACTGTACTTAGCATACTAAACTAATATGGCTAATGTCTATCAAACACGGTGAATCGATTAAACAACCTGGTATATATATATATATATATATATAAACTAAAGAATGTCATGAAGAACATTTCCTAAAAAAATATTGTCCAAAGAGTCGAGCGGCTTAGCACGCTCATCAACTAGGAAAGTGCTCATATTTTTTACATGACAAATAAATGCTATCAAATTATTATGAACAAATAATAGACAGTCAAAAAACCATATTTCTTATATAATGTAGGTCAAGAGATATAGCACCTGAGAACTAGATGCAATCGACAGCAATCTATGCAGGTGACCAGCGCTACCTCCCTGGAAAGATCAAGTTAAAATCGATACCCACACAAGAATTCCATTAACCCAAAGGAAAATAAGAATAAGATAAAACAGGGAAGAAAGATGTATAAACTAAAGAGAACAGAAATTTTGGCAACAATAACCCTCTATCATTGTAATGTTTTGGTTAGCTATCTCCATTTCAACATCAATATTCCGTAAATTACCTGATATACTTTGTGGGCTGTCTTCAACCGTTTCAATGCTGATGTTGGACTTCCAATCTTTGCATCCATATCACAAAAATTAAAGCGAATAAGATAAAACCCAAAACCCAACTATGATGCAAAAGCACATAACTTATGATTTACTAACCTGTAAATCAGCATTAAGTAGCTTCCCAGATTCAGCTTCAACTTCAAACAGGCTTGCATGATTATCTTCAAGAAAGAAACTTGGCTTTACGCTGCAGAAGTCGAAAAGATTTATAAGAAAAAGGTTCAGATCATTGATGATAGTTTAGACAACACAAGCAGAGCATGCAGATTTTTTTTTTTTTTTAACTAAGCAAACGATGGGAATTAACGTCCAAGAGATGGGTTTTAAGTCATTTAACAATGTGTAAATGATCCATAAGAAAAAAAGCCAAACCTGCCTGTAATGACCACATCAAAATATTCAAGCCATTTAGAGTTGCAAGGACAGTCATCATCTGAGTCATGGAATCCGCAAAGAAAATTCATAACGACATTTGTATAGTCCCACAAGCTGCAATAGCCAACAGGTAATGATATAGTTACTGAATGCAAACTAGGTAATTATCAGGGTTAACTAGATGTTGGCATCAGACTAAAGAATCAAGAGGGTATAAAAACTTTAGCCTCATTTACAAAGCCAAAATTTAAATCATGTATATGTTTAATGTAATTTGGAAGTTGGAACACTAACAAAAACCAACCGAAGGGCAGAATTTAAGATTTTCTTTCAAACACTTGCATAGTTGCACCCCAAGGTACAAGCTTTTTATTCCTTCAGGAAAAAATTTAAAACCACCTATAGAGAACATATAACTATAAAACGATTAAACAAGCATCTTAACGTACAAATCTGATATAATCATGATTTCTCATTACATTATGTGAAAGAGCTAAAGTTTTGCACAGGAGGGAACAATTTCTTTTTGAGAAAATCAAGGAAATAAAGATACCTATTTGTCACCAAGAATGTAGAACGGCCTGACTTTTTAATCATTTTAAGCATGGGCACAATTGATAAATCTTCATTGATGTACCTGGTAGTTCAAAAATAATAAATACTAGTGATGGCCAATCAGATTGTCGTCAGACTCAAGTGCTAATAAGCTTCTCGATGATAGCACACACAGATCTAGGAAGATACTTTTCATCCTTTACATAGATTAGTTATTCCATACAAAAGTAATATTAGATATTTCCTACATAGAAATCACCTTCCAGGATCCATAGTAACCATCTTCTTCAATGTTCCATCACGATGACACAAGTCAACCGCAAATCTTACATCTCTACACATACCAGGATAACTGTACCAGGATTATAAGATAACTACTAATTAGCAAGAGTAAAAAAATAAATAATGAAAGCAAAGGTTTAGCAACAAGGCACAAGGTGGTGCTGAGCCTCGATCAGCATGGCATGCAATAGCACGGCACAACAAGGTGCCATGTCGACATGCTGGCACAGCCCGCAAGCAGCTGGCTCAAAGGGCCTCTGACCAACATGCTTTGGCACAGCCCATAATATAAGAAAAATTTGCTCTTCGAAAGGCATAGGATCTTTCTACTACATGAGCAGCTCGTAATATAATAAGAAAGTTACTTCATAAAAAGCAGATAGTTAAAGATGGATGTTTTAGAATAAGCAAGCATGCCCTGGAAATAAACCTATCTATTTTCAGTGTCATAAACATAAAATGGATCAGAAATGCATACTCAGTGCCCCAAGGAACTTTTTCAGGATTATTATCGATGAAATCAACAAGCTGTGCAAATAGATATGCTTCAGCTAAAGAAAAAAGTGTATCAATAACAACGTAGTCAGCCCCGTCAAATGAATCTCGTGTCAATGTGTTTCCGTAAGCAGCAACTTTTTCCTCCTTTGACATCTCCCTAAAGCCATGATATGCCACTTTTACATACTTGTGTCGATCCATCTGAAAAAGAAACGTCCTCAATAGTTAACGTCTGATAAATTAAATGATAAGTACAATGAAAGTGGAAATTTTCAACATTTGGTAAGACTTCAATACAAAACAATGTGACAGTACAAGCATTAGATTGGCACCCAGGCACCGATTTTGCATTATGATAATGTTGTGAACACCAAATCATTTCGCACTGAAAAGCTCTGGCATATTAAACACAACTGTACCGCAAGTTTGTTTCAAGTGTTCTAAAGAAGCACTTCTGCTGTCTATAAGTAGATTTTATCGCAATAAAAGATTAGGTAAAATCTGTCTATGATCAATTATTTGTATCATCTCAGAAACCAAACACAAAACAAATCGTATCTTCAAACGCATAACAACAAAGGTTTTACTTTGAAGTGGGTAATTGGTGACACTGATTCAAACAGAGAAAATGGCAGATGCAGATATCTTGCTAACTACTATGCCAAAAGCATAATATCATAGAAAGCAAAGACTGTAACAAAAAAAATGACCTTCAAGATATTTCCTCTCTTTTTATCAAGAACTAGTCCCCTGACCATGTACTTCCAGTCGAAATTCCATTTCAATAGCTGCAACATCAGACCATGTGCTAGCATCAATATGACAGTTTCAAAATGTAGAGATATACATACATATACATATATATATATATATATATATATACATATATATATATATACATATATATATATATATATATAAAGGAGTTAAATGATCTTAATAATACTCGGAATCAACTGTTCACTTAAAAAATGTAAAAAAGTAGAGAGAAACAAAGCCTACTCCGAAAGCGAAGGAAAGAGTAACAAAGTAATAAACTATTTATACAATAACTTAGGCTGCACAGGTAATTTGCATGAGAAAAGTATAAGATATATTGCTAACTTGCAATCAATGAAGAAATAGAATAGATTAATTGCCATATTCCTAAAGTCAAGGTATAATGAGTACTAATGCTAATTTTTCGCTAGAACCGGCTAAAAGGTGTATTATCTTCTTTCCATACTATGCAATAAAATCTCAAGAAAACAAAATTTGAGCAAATTCTGAGCTAATTTCTATCACGTTTTCTCAAAATAAAGAGAATGTAAACCAATAACCACCTAAATGTTTCGTAAATATCAAGTCGAAAGCCTTATTTAGGCAAAAAGTATGAATCAACAGCGGAAGAACAAATCATTGTCATCAGTGAGCTCTAACAAACTCAAAAACAAAAAGAAATTAGCAAAGATTCAACATGCAATGAACCTCGTCGGGATACTTCAGATCGTTAACGAGCTTAGCAATGGTGCCCTGATAAGCCAACGCCTCGAACGTCTCCGGCTTGTACTGCGCCAGCGTATAATCCATATCAAACCCTACAGCGGTGATGTTCTTCATGTTCAGCGACCTGTTGCAGAAGATCTGCTTCCCCATGGGGATGCTCAGCCCCGATCCCGACGACGACCAAACCCTCCCTTCATCGCCACCCCTCAAATCGCCCATCGCCCTTATCTCACCCTTCCCCGCCGCCTCCGCCGCCGCCATGGACGGCCTCGGCAAGCTCGAAACCCTACGACTGCACCCTGATCCGAGCATTAGACCCCCCTTCCGATCCATCAAAAATCAAAAACGAAGCAAAATCGGTAGAGAAATAGATCGAGAACCGAGATCGACGGATCGCTCACCTCTAGGGTTTGCGGAGGGTGAGGAGAGGAGGAGGAGGAGAGAGAGGGAGGAGGAAGCGGGGTCGGAGAGCGCGGAGACGCAAAGGGCGGCGACGGACCTCTTGGGGAGCCACATCCTCCTCGGGGGTTTATATAGGCATGAGCGGGCGTTCGCGCGCGAGGGGGGAAAGGGGGAATACGATCCCCCGCCGCCCCCCTTCGCGACTCCTCCGCTCCGCGACGATGATGTGGTGGTGGTCGTGTCGGTGGTGGTAGTAACGGCCCTCGCGGACGACGTCTACTACGATCCCATCCCCGATGCTTCGAACACTGGGAGGAGACAGATGCGGTGCGGTGGTCCCCAGGAACAAAAATTATGCGAACCCCCGCGCGACTATTCCGATGCCCCCGAGTCAGCTTTTGCCACGTGGCGGCATACTATTGGATGAAATGGGGATTCTTATGTTGCGCCGCGGAGTAGGGGATCCGGGGAGGGACTATGGCGGGGGAATTGAAACGGAAAGAGAGCTTGTGCGGGAAACGAAGGGGTGGAACTTGTGTTGCATATACATATATGAGCATCAACCAATGTGGATAACGGGCGGCGAATAGGATATCGCCACGTGGCGAGATGCCGAGTTGGAGGCCTAAATTGGTCGGATAAATGAGGAGGTTTTTGACCCGTTTTGGTGTCCACATGTTTCTTCGTCACGCCATTTGCGCGATAACTTGGATAATAATAATGTGTGTCGCAGAGTTTGGAACTAAAAAAAATTGTGCTATCTAAAAAAAAATCTGTTATTTGGACCAGGTAAGGTATCTTTTAGTTATTCTTGTCTCGACCACTTGCTAAAGTAACTTGTTTTTAGTATGTAGTGGAGAAATACTGGTTTTTTATTCGAATTTTGATGCTTGAGCGACTGCAAAAGGGAGAAGGAATAAGTTGAGAGGTGGGGGGTTGAGGGGAAGGAGCATCGCTTTTGGCTTCGAGGAGAAGTGCACGATTCGACACGAGTTGCAGAACAACGAGTTCGAATATTCCCTTTTTGGATAAGATGGATCCATGGTGGAGAGATTGCAACGCGACTACAAAGGAAAAGATGCAAGAACATGTTGGATATGAGTGTTGCATCATTTTTTACTACTTGGGGCTCGATTAGATTCAATGTTCGTATGCATTTAGATAACTTAATTGAGGGTTATCATGACTTGCGAGAATGATTATTGAGAGAAAGGTTTCTATAGTTTGTATAAGAATAATATCCTTTAACCAATTGCGCCATTTGTCGTAAAAAGTAGACATAATCACAAACTAGTGCATTATCTTTGATCTTATCTTCACAAACAAAGACTTTTTATTGTTGATTTTCATATGTCAAGTTTGTTCAATTCTAACAAGAGAAAATAAGAGCGAAAGAGGAAATAAACAGAATGGTTTGGTATTGAAAATTTTTTTTCTTATATTGATTTCAAAATGTGCTATTCAGGTAGTGTTTATAGAACTTTTCGTTAAAAAATGGTGAGATTTTTTTTTTGTTGGGTCCAGTACTATGCATACAAACTCTACATCATCGGCTATAGATGTCACAACAACCATTCCTAAGGGAAGGAAAAGTGAATTAAAATTGAAAAATGAAGTCCCACTAACAAATTATATATATGAAATTATGACTTCAATTTGTCTTTGAAAAATTCTGCATGACATATTGGAAGAATGCCTATACTACGAAATAAAATGTATATGTATATTTATATGCGAAATCTTTCGCGCTTTAATCGATCTTCTACTAAGCCGTTTCGTTAGGCGATCACGAAGCTTCGACCAAATACAATCTGCAACACGGCGTCCCGTCATCGGGATGAGTCTGCACAGACCTTGGCAACTTCCGAACCTTTTCGAACAAATTTTCCGGGTCGTGCAGCAGCCCAAAATGCGCGTCGGGATCCCCTATCTGCGACAATTTCACCCTCGAGAACCCGATAGTCGGTAGCAAATGATCGGGCCAGTCGCTGTAGAAATGGTATGTGCCCGAATTCGAGAGCGAAAGCGAGGATTTGTTCATGAAGTCGGCGAGGAGGGTCATCCGAGCCAGTGCGCAATTCGCAGCTATGGATTCGAGCACATTCATCGCGTTATGTTGGGGAAGGTAATACAATATGCCTTCGAGAACCCACACGGCGGTTTTGTTTGGGTTGAATCCGTGTTTTCGGAGCTTTTCGAGCCAGTCGTGTTCTCTAAGATCGGCGGGGACTCGGACCAGAGACTTGGCCTGCAATGTTACCCTTTGGTGACACGGCGATATCGTCGCTTCGTGTATGATTTCGGCTTTCGTTTTTAGGAGTTCCGGGAAGTCGACTTCGAACACGGCGCACTCTTTTAAGCAGCTGAGACGGTAAGCTCTTGCATCCATGCCTGTGTTGGAGTGGTAGTTAAAACAGTTATTTCGGTTAGAAGCTAAGAACAGAGCAAATTATTTTTTAAAAGAGAAGCAAATAAAAAAAATTATCAACAATTTAGGATTTTTGTGATTGGTTCCAAATCTCATTGCATCTGTTTTATCCATTTCAATAAACTCTTCAAGTAAATTAGGTAAAAATTTCAATTTGTGATTGGTCCCGAATAGCCATTGTTACAAACTTGGCAATTAGGAACAAATTCCATTAGGTTGGAAAAAATTCACTATTGATCAAAAAAGAATTTGGAATATATAGTTTGGTCATTATAATATACACACATAAATAAACATTTACTACACAAAAAAAAAAAAACATATAAAGACATAATTATTTTATGTTTGAAGGTAAGATCAACTCCGAGCTTCTCATTTCAAGAGGAGAAGCAACTAAAAAAACAAAAACTAATTCATTTGTCAATTGCATAACTCATAAACTTCTGGATTTTTTTTTTTTTTGATAACTTTTTTTTTTGACCAACCAAAGCACTTTGAATTACTCTCTTATCTCTTTTATTAAATCACTAAATCATCATTATATGTAACATTTCAAACATATAACAACGCAAATTTAAATTAAATATAAAACTCAGAATCTGCTACTCTGATGCGGTATTCTAAAGATTTGCCAACCTGCGCCGAGGAGAACCACCTGCGGCACGTGCGCCCTCGGCGTCATCCTCTTGGGACATGGTGGTAATGGTGGGGAGGGGATTGCATTGTGTTTACTTTGGGGTTATGTAATTTTGGGTTTGAGTGAAGTGTGGGGGAGAGGGGGTGAGGGGATAAGGAGGAGAGGAACACCACACGTTGTTGCTATAGCTACTACGTACTACAGCGGAGAAATTATTAGAGAGGAACGGGACGGGAGAGAGGAGTGGGTGGTGGTGATATTAATTTGAGCGAAGGAGGAGATTACACGATGGTGCGTGTGCGCGCGCGCGCGCGCGCGCGCGCATGTTTTGTATTGATAGATACGTCGCAATATAGTGTTGTGACCCATATGGACGGACCATTGGTTTTGACTCTTCAGTGTCTTATTTATTTATTTATTTATTGTGGTAAATGTGTATTAAAATTATCTGAATTACGGATTATTTTAAATTTATTATTTAATTTTTAAAGAATTTAAATTTATTATTTAATTTTTAAAAATTTAAATTTATTTATTTAATTTTTTAATTTATATATTTGAGTCAGTTAACAATACTTTGGCTTCAAAATTTAGATTGTTTTTTTATTGTAATTAATTTACAAGTGGGAGAATTGTATGAAATATGTTAACTAAACATGTTAAGATAAACAATATATTTAAATTTTGAAGTCAAAGTACTCAAAATAAATAAATTGAAAGATTAAATAATAAAAATTAAACTTTAAAAATGTTGGATAGTCCGTTCAAAATTGTGTATAGTTCGTATAAATTATTATTATTAACATGAGGTTTTTCAAACTAGTGAGGCCTTTTTTTCATTTTTCTTGNTTTTTTTTTTGGTTTACTTAGTTCGAACAAACTGTACACTACGAGAATTAATATTTTTAACGACCATATATCAACGATAGGAGTTAATTTTGGTCGTTAAAAATGCACAAATCATTATTCCCGCGCAATGTGGCAAATTAGTTGGACCTTTAACGACCAATATTATTTTCATCGTTTCAGATGTTAATCCTGTCGTTAAATTTCTTTTAAGGTTAAACTTGCAGCATGAGAGTGAGTTACTCATCAAATAATTTTTTTTATTAACGGATGATTGGGAAGATAACATTATTTCTCATGTAAATTATCATTTTAAATTGTTATAGTTGGAACAGCAATCTATTTTAAGTATTGCTCTATAACTCTATCTATATATAATGTCCAACTAAATTTTAATACAAACTATTGGTGTATATATTTGAAAAATAGAAATTAGCTACAAAATAATATAAAAAGTGTCAACGAGTCGATCAAATCGAGACACGAAATATCCTTATTTTTAAGGAGATTCAAATCCTCTTTAAGGAGATTTAAACCCTCTGCAATTTGCAAAATCTTTGAACCGATGCAGCAAGACACTTACTTGTCCCTTCCAAAATATAATGACTTGATTCTCGTCGTATGGCTTCACCAGCTCTATACAAATGAATGAGCTCAAAACTTTACCAAAATAACACCTTTTTTTGATCTTTTCGCTCTCAAATAGAATATAGATTAGTGAGATTGTAGTTTTTCATTGTTGTTTTTCAAAGAGTAGAGTAGCTTTCATTTTATAGGCCCTAGTATAGACCTGGAAGTTACAAAGTATTAAAAAGTCTTAGGTTACATAGCATTTAGTGTAAGTTTATATATTGTAAGTTAGAGCAATTAAGTGCATAGAAATTTACAACAGTAATAAGTTTAGTAGTGTATACGTTAGATCTCTTAGATCTCTTAGGTTCAAAACCCACCAATTGAAAGGTAGGTCCGTTAGATCACCTTCAATGCATAAGTTATTATAAATTAAAATTTTCATATTCAATAATAAAAATATAACAACACAAACAAATTAAATAATAAATTTAAACTCTCATACAATTAGATTTGTAGTGTACTAGTAAGCATATACAATTTAAATTGTTAACAAAAAGGAATGTTTTTTTGAGCAAATTAAGTCCTTTCTCTCTTTAGTGTAGAGCGCCAAGCTACTTTCTTCCTTATTCCATCTACATGATAAATTATCGCAAACATTAATAATAAAAAAATTTTAAAAAATAAAATAAAAATCTAAGACTTTTTTGACTAAATAGCATTTTTATTTCCTTCTTTGTTTTTTTGTTAGAAGGTACAAACAAAGTGACAAATCTTCCTTTTCCCACTTATGCCATATTAGCAGGGGATGAGCTAAAAAATCTAATTTTAATACTTTTATAAATTAAAATTTTGAAATTTAATTTTCATATTTAATTTAATTACTGCAGGTCATAACGGTTTCTCCACTTTTCAATCATTTACTTGATGCGTCGGAACGAATTTAGAACGATTAGAGACTTATCAGGACGGAAGCTCCGTTAAGGATTTATTTTCTAAATAACCTTTAAAAATATTATAATTAGCTAAATAATCCTAAACAAAAATTGACAAAATAACCTATATTTGTCAAGTCAGTGTGGAAGTAAAATTTTATTTTAAAAACGGTGAATTGTTTATCATCTTTGTAAAGACGGTGAACAATTTATCGTCTTCATAATATCCTAATAAGGCGGTGAATCGTTTATCGTTTTCTTAAAAGATTATTTCTTAAAATTATTTATGCTGTTGAGATAAGAAAAAGACGGCGAATGAATGATTCATCGCTTTTATGAAAAATAAAAAGACGGTGAATCGTTTATCGTCTTTATAAAGATGTTGCACGATTCATCGTTTTTAAGAAAAAATTTCATCATGTTGCTTAGTCAGCAAAAAAAAATAGACTGTGATTATTTTTCTAAATCTAAATTTTTATAAGGTTATTTCCACATTAAGTCCGCACCATCGTCTATTGTCCATTTGCATCCGTACGGATTTCTCCTTCTATCTGGGGTGAGGCCGTTGGCGGCCGAACCGGCCGGGTCGGTGACTCCCGGAGCGGTAAATGTTCTCTAAACTTCTCTACTCTACACCGTCATTACAGGAACACAATATAAAATGAATAATTATTATAATACTAATAATGAAAAAAAGAGTTCCTTCAGAAAGAATTTTTTAGCTTCCACTCCTAAAATAAAAAAAAAATTTATTAAAATTAAAAATTAAAAATTAAATCACCACCACCTTTGATGTTTGATACACTAACTAACTACAGCTGAGGAGAAAAATCTCCTCCGACCTTTCACCGACACCTCTCTCTCTCTACCCACTCTTTTCCACTAAATTACACATATACCCTCTTCTTCTTCTTCTTCTTCGATTCCCACTCCCTCGATGGCGCTCCCGCTCGCTTAGGGTTTGCACGAGCTTCTTCCCTTGACAATGGCGGGGTTGCGACTGGGGCGGAGCGGTGCCAAGCGGGGGCCGTTGGGGTTCGTGGCCAAGGTGTCGCTCGCCGTAGTGTTGGGGCTCTCCTTCGTCGTCATTTGGTCCACCTTCTCCCCCTCTACCTCCTCCGCCGATGTCTCCACCAAGAGAAGTAGCTTCGGCGACATCTCCGATCCCGAAGTGGAGCTCCCGGGAAAGAAGAAGGAGACGAAGAAGAGCTCGAACGCGCACGCGATCGAGGGTGGAAATGGGAATCGGAACGGATCCGCGGCAGGAATTGTGGAGGGGGGGAAGGGGGGAGGGGTAGAGGAGAGAGAAGAGGAGAAGAGTGGGGAGAAGGAGGAAGGGGAGGTGGAAGAGAAAGAGGAGGCGGTGGCGCCCAAAAATGAAACCCTAGCTCCGGAGATCAAGGAGGAAGTGGGAGGAGAAGAGAAAGCGGAAGCGGAGGGATTGGAGGAAGTGAAAGATGGAGAAGATGAAGATACAGAGGATGGCATTGATGTGAATTCGGAAGAGGATGCGGCAGATGGAGAGAATAGGAAGAAGGGGAAGAACAACAGCAAGAATAAGAAGAAATTGGGGCCATTGTTCGATCCTGGAGCTCATTATCATTGGAAGCAATGTGGTGGAAAAAGTGGGCATAACTATATCCCCTGTGTGGATTACGAAGGAATCGGAGGCCAGCGCCACCACGAAAGGAGCTGCCCTAGATCGCCATTTATGTGCTTGGTTTCTCTACCAAAGGATTACAAACCGCCATTGCCTTGGCCCGAGAGAGAATTCAAGGTGACTCTTTTCCTTCAATCTGATGCAAACTTTGATTTTGTCCCCCCATTTTTGGTTTCTTTTCTACTTTTGGGAATTTATGACATAACTGTTATTTGATGCTAGATATGGTATAGTAATGTGGGTCATCCGAGACTATCTGCATACATCAAAACGCAAAATTGGTTGAATCACTTGGGAGAGTACTTGTTGTTTCCGCGGGACGAGTCCGAGTTCAAGGGTGGAGCTCATAACTATGTTGATTCTGTTGAAGAGGTAAGATCTGTTTCTTCTGATTTGTTAGTTAGATTTAAGTTTCTCGGCAGTCAGCAGATGACCGCATCTGTTTATTCCAGTTTGTTGTGTTTTAGAGTATGTGTTTCTTCCTGGCAGAGGAAGCTCATTCAATTTGTTCTTTGTCATTGTTTCTCCTCAAGTTTGTTAAGGTCAAAGACACGCAGGCTGGCCACCTTTAGTATTGTCTTGTTGGATTGTTTGCAAACTTTATAATTGTATATTTTCTTGGAGAAATGGAGAAAAGAAAAATGCAGATACAACTTACTTTATTTCTTTGTTTTTCTTTAAGTAAACGAATTTGCAAGCTAACTGATGAGAAAAAGCTCAAGAATTTTGTCCTGAGTGCCTGTGGCTTCATAATTTTAGGGGGAAAAGAACAAATATAATACCAAATGCGGCCTTAGCTTTTTTAAATGATTGAAAGTTATAGGTGGATTGGAACTCACAAACAAATTTTGAAACCATATCAAGGAAGTCTCCGAAACATCAGTTAATCTGCAATTTATGATGATCTCTAGTTGTTTCTTCATGATCAAAGCAGTTGGAATTACATAAAATTTTAATTGACTTCCCTCTTTGTGCATTCTGACCCGCTATCCGTTATCAATGTTGACATAACATTCTTTTCATGCTTATGCTGAATCTCTTTGTTTCTCATGTAGATGGTACCTGACATTGAATGGGGTAAGAACATCCGTGTAGTATTGGACATTGGCTGTGTAAGTGCTAGCTTTGGAGCGATTCTACTTGAGAAAGGCGTGATAACATTGTCTTTAGGGCTGATGAATGATCAAACCGATCTAGCCCAAGTTGCGCTTGAGCGTGGTATACCTGCAATAGTGAGCAATTTGGGTTTGAGGAGGCTACCTTTTCCTAGTGGTGTATTTGATGCTATTCACTGTGGAGAATGCAACATACAATGGCATTCTAACGGTCGGTATATAGCATTGCAAGCTCTTGTTGTACCACTACATAAAGTATAACTTGTACTCGGTGAATTTAAATGTGAAACTGTGTCTGTAGGTGGACGACTGCTGCTAGAACTGAATAGAATCCTGCGTCCTGGAGGTTACTTCATTATATCTTCTAAACATGGTGACGTTGATAGTGAAGAAGGTACTGACGTGTCAACGTCATTTATCTCTTGATAATCACATGATATAGGTTTGGTCAGAAAGAAGTGAAAAACTTAAAACTTGAATGTCTTAATGGCATTTTACCTTAAAACTTTGTTTTTACTCATTCTTTGATTTATTTTAAAACTTGAATGTCTTAATGGCATTTTACCTTAGAACTTTATTTTTATTCGTTCTTTGATTTATTTTCATGGCAGTTCATTATAAATCAACCATCATGCCTGTTGCATAATATCCTTCAGTAGTTCAGTACATAAATGAAGAAATTTGGTCAAGTTATGATTATTTCAATTTTGTGATGTTTTTATTTTTTTTTAACTCGCTGGATTCAACTGCCTTTGGACATACGATATTTCTTAATATTCATTTTCATATAAATTTGATCCTTCCTCTTTCCAGGAATGTCAAATTTGATGTCAGCAATATGTTGGAATGTCCTAGCACATAAAACCGATGATGTCAGTGAAGTGGGCATTAGAGTATATCAGAGGCCAGCATCAAATGATATATATGAGTTGAGAAGGAGAAGAGAACCTCGCTTCTGCAAGGAAGATGAAAATCAAGATGCTTCTTGGTAAGCTTGGAGTGACTTTGTTTCAGCCATTTTAGAATAATTTAGTCTGTGAAGTTTGTCCTGTGTAACACCTAAGTCCTTCAGCCAATTCACTGGCTGAAAAAGAAAATACAAACATCAGCATTTAATTTGAGGACTAGAAGAAGTTCAGCCTCAATGAAATCTAATGATGATGCCTAATGTGCGCTCGCTTTTTAAGTAGTCCAATGAAGGAACTTAATTGTTGCACGGGACAAAACTTTACAAACTAAATTGTTGAAATTGAAACTTCGAAAAGTAATGGAAACTGCAGTCGAACTTCAGTGACTAGTCACTAACCTTTTAATTTAAACCAAGCAATGGGTTGACTTATTATAAATCAAATTTTGTAGCAAATTGAACCGCTTATTTGCAGGTACACTCCTATCAGAACATGTCTGCACAAAGTTCCTGCTGCTATTGAAGAACGAGGAAGTGATTGGCCTGAAGAGTGGCCAAAGAGGCTCGAAACTTTTCCTGATTGGCTTGGTGATTTACAGGAGAGATTGACTTCAGATCATGACCATTGGAAGGCTATCATTGATAAATCCTATCTTAATGGGATGGGTATTGATTGGTCAAATATCCGGAACGTAATGGATATGAAAGCCATCTATGGAGGGTAAGAAGTTCTTTTTATTTTAAGATATTTATGTATTACACATGCAACACTATCTATTATTCCCCAGAGACGTCTGAATTTTTCTTCAACAACATAATTTCTTGCGTTGAGTTAGCAAAAGGGGTCTTCTTCAGAAAACATTAAATGATACAGAACCAATTTCCTTCCATGAACTGGTTGATTATCCAACTTAGTATAAGCGTACTTGGGAAGAAATTTCAATTTTGAGGGGTTGTATATGAAAGTTACAGATTTTACAGGGATAATATATCTATCTAGATGAATTTTGCGGGGACATGGATATATAAGCCTTTTACGTCTGAAATTCCTATCTATGTAATTTTTGTCGTACTGCCTTGAACAATTTTATTGTCTGTGGCATTCAGAGATACTAATTGTCTCATCAATATGTGCTGTAATACTGTTAAAAATCAAATTGAGTATTTTGTATATTGGCCTATACAGATTCGCAGCAGCTTTGGCATCTCAAAAGGTTTGGGTGATGAATGTAGTTCCTGTTCATGCTCCAAACACTCTACCCATCATATTTGAGCGGGGGCTCCTTGGTATCTATCATGATTGGTGTGAACCATTTGGCACGTATCCAAGGTCCTATGATCTTTTGCATGCTGATCATCTTTTTTCACGTCTTAAAAACAGGTATATAATAAAATCTAGTGTCACTGTCGTAATCCTTTGCTCAAGTTTTACAACTGAGCTGGCATAAAATGAGCATTATTTGACATCTCACTTGTGTTTCACTTTGTATAGATGTAAACAACCTGTTGTTATCGTGGTTGAGATGGACCGCATTCTGAGACCTGGGGGTTGGCTTATCATCCGTGATAAATTGGAAATTCTCAATCCCTTAGAGGCAATTTTGAGATCGATGCACTGGGAAATCAGGATGACTTATGGCGAGAATAAGGAGGGTATTATCTGTGCGCAAAAAACAACGTGGAGGCCGTGAACTATTCAATTATCTATTGTTTGCCACAATTGAGTTAAATTAAAGGATAAAGATGGAGACTCTATTTTGCAGTTGTCTAACAATCATTGACAAAAGAGAAGAATTCGAACAGATTCTTCTTACACTCAGACCCGCTTTCGGATTACATCTTGAGTTGGAAGTTTATGGCGGCTAGTTTTGGTGGATTTGACTCGACTTTGAGAAAATTTGATATGAAAGCATTCATTGGTTTGCTTGCTTCAAAGTGTGCATAGTTTCTCTACTCATCAGGGGCTTGGTGTTTATCACTGTATTTGAATTTTTGAAGAAGCAACTGCTGATTAGACTGAAATTGTTCTCTATCTCGAGGTACGTGTGAGCGTAATCGTGTACAAGAACTGAATACTTTACCGATAGGGCATGCATCATGCCATTAGATCATTCTTTGGTAGTTCTATCTCCCACCATGGAGATACTTCATCTCAATGGATTTTTCTGTTTGTTCCGTATGTTTTTCTCTGTCGATGAGATGATGATGATGTCTTTCTTTCCTGTGGCTTCAGTGATCTCAGTTCTTTACTCAGAGAAGTAATACTTGTATTTGACAAATTACTTTTCCAAAATACAAAGTTTTAGTTCAGGTTATATTTTGATGAAAACGGAACTCCAATTGCTACACTCATTTAGTAGTTATGCAAAGATAGAAACCTAGAAGTTAGCTGCAATTATATTTTGGTACATGATCTGGAGTGCAAAATTTGTGTTAATGAGGCAATCAATTGGGTTTTCATACCGTTTATTCAACATGGAAGAAACATTAAATTGCCCTGTTTTTTATGACTCTTTTGTGATAACCATCGAATGAGGTGGGTTTCACATGAAGAAAGAGCATGCTTGCTTCAAAGATGATTTTCACATGAATTCGTTTGATCCTTATGCTATATTGATGTAGACCGTAGACATCGAAGCTAAAACCGTGTAGACTATTTTATGTTCTGGTTGGTTTAGTTGATCCAATAAAGTTTACAGGACTCACCTACTTAATTGACCAAAACTTGAGGTGATTAATAACATTTTACTAGAGTTTTTGCTTTTGAGACTAAAAGAAGCTCATTTTAACCGCGTAACAATAAAAGGGGAACCCAACATTTTAGCTCATACAGTTTGTGCTAACAAAGCGAACATGAGGTTGAGATTGAATTAGATAGGTTCTGAAAACACTTATTACATACCACAAAATCTGTCTATAATTTGGCGCCCTTGAATTACTAAAATCTTCTGTTTTTACTCAAGTTCACTTTATTTTGAATTAATTAGATAAACCATTATTATTCTAAGTTGTTATAATCTATCCATTTAAATCTAATTTAAACATAAAATTAATCTAACATTTTATTTATTTTAAAAATTATATTTACATCAGAAATATAATTAAATTTATTGTCGAAACCAACGAATACCAAACACAACAAGTACAAAGTGGCCAGAAGCCTAGTTTGGATCTGGGCATTATTATTATATATTTATATTTATTTATATATATTTATACTCTTCGTAGAGGACCCGACGCACCAACTATGCGGACGATCTTATCCATTTGGACACCGGAATTGTACCGCATAAAGTTAGTTTGCGCTTTATCATGTGGCCACTAAATACGCCACGTGGAGCGCGTACGGCAGCGCACTGTTTGTGGGCCCCACCGCTCGTGATTCCCCGTGCTGATTTGCGAAGGTGGCGCTCTCTCATTGGTTACCTGTGTCCACAGTATCCATGAGCTATTTCGTAGACCAGGTTCACCATGTTGGGGTGAATTCTCAACCGTTCGAAACATGCTCTTAGCCCAAATATAATAAATCTTTTAATTAATTTAAGCCAAACTAAAAATAAGTTAGTCTAATTTAAATAATTAATTTGATCTAATATTAGATAAATTAGTCTGCAAATACATTAACATAATCAAGCGAATTATTTGATGGATATTATTGTAAATTTTTGTTTTATAAAATTAGGTGTATACAAATAGGCATATATTTAATAAAATTCACTAAATTTCATTCATCACGCTCAAATTTAGCAAATTACTATCAACAAATTATCAAATTAAATTTATTAAGTATTATCAAATTTAATCAGTAAACAAATGTCATTATTATTTTAGTGAATTTCATTGCCAGTGAAAATCAGGTTGGGCTTGGTGTACGGCCCCGAACGCATCACCGACTCCATAGACCAGGTCCACGATGCCATATATCACTGCAACCACAGATATTTTGGCTCTTACCACCACCGTGTAATAATAAATTATAAATAAATAAATAATATTCGATAAATTAATAAAAATAATTCTTTTTATTATTATTATATGTTAATGTTAATACTAAGGATAAGACAAAGAGAGAGAAGGGGACGAGAGAGAGAGAGAGAGAGAGAGAGGGAGAGGCGAGAGGGAGAAGTGGTGGTCGAATTCCCACCGATTCCAATCCAAGTTCTCGCATCGTCTCCTCCACGCGATCTTGTGGAGATCCAAGGTACGTTGATGTGCTCTTTAATCTCCTCCATTTACTTTGTTTTGTTTTCTAGGGTTTTAATTTTGCGAGTTTTTGTAGGTTTTGTTGATCGGATAAAAAGACCTGGTTTCGATGCGTTTCGATTTGTTTTAACCTGTTGTGAATTGGGTAATTATCTTATTCGATAATAATTTTGTCGATTTTGATGCGCTTTTTCTCTAATCGCGTCTTGGCTCGAGCATCGATTTTCCCAATGGAAATCTCTTTTTCCCCCCCTCCTCTGTGAAGCTTTTCTTAGGTTGTTATTGTGTACTTCTATAATTGTAATCGATTAGGAAAAAAAAGACCTGTTTTTGTGCCTTTTGTTGATAAGATAAAATACCCATTTTTGATTGATTTTGCTTTGTTATGACTAGGTTGTGAATTGTGAAATTATCTTATCTGCTAGTAAATTTTGTCAATTTTATTCGTTCTTTCTCTATTGATTCGTCAAATTGAAGTATTTAACAAGTTCAACATTAGGTTTTTTGTTTTCTTTAGTTTATGCGCTCTTTTCAGATTTTCACATCTGTAGTTCTTAGTAGATTACAAAACAGAAAAATAATTAGTTATGTAACTCCTTTTAATCTCTTTTTAAAACCTTGTAATCGCCATTGTTGTTGTTGTTGTTGTTTTTGTTTGAGATATAGCTCTGTGTTTTTTCTAGTTTTGCTTCATCTTGTTTTTGTAGAGTTAATTTGTATTCCAAGTATTATTGGTTTTGAATCATTTTAGAATGAGGCTTATCTTGAACTTTACATGATAATTTAGGATAGAAGAGAAAAAGGATAAAAATATAGTAACTTAAATTGCTACTGCTGATGGCAGAACTCGAACCTTCGTGATCTTTTGAAGCTCCTTTTTACTCCTTTTTACTACCAATTTTATCCTGAGACATGCATCCTAGTATTGAAATTTTGTCTCTTTTTGTTTTGGGTTTCTCCATTTATGATTCTTATTTTAGCAGATTAGGCAATATATTAACTCTCTTCCTTTCTCTTGCTTGGTTTCACAGGTATTAAATTTGAGGTCTCTTTGTCATTCTATGTGGGCTTCTAACTCTCCGCAACTTCACTTCATGTGTTAAAACTTTACCAAGAGGATCTTCATAAGGGAAATGGAGGGTTCTTATGATGCCTTGGATACGGAGTTATCCCCCAATTCTAGGAAAAAGATCATCACGCACCCTCTTTACGTCCCAAGATCATCGCCTTGGCTCGATCTAAAAGTGTTCTATGTAAGAATCAGTAATTGCGAAGTCGACGAGTCGACATCGGACCGTCTCACCCTCAACCACATCCCTCTAACTCCCGACACCATCATTGAAGTGAATGGCAAAAGATGTAGCATTTATTCCGAATGCGCATCTTCTTCGCTCAGAAGGGATAGAGTGGATAAAAAGTCCGAAGAAGCCACTTTTGTGAGCACGGATAGTATACGGACAACGGGGAGTGTGAGGTTCCAAGTCTTTGATAAGGATGAGCTGTTAATCACGGGGGACTTGGAATTATGTAACAGCAATGGAGTTGTTGGAGAGTCAAAAGCCAGTAGCAAGAAGTGGAATATGAAGTGCCAAGCTGCAAGCGCTTGTACTAGGTTCTTGAAGGGGAAGCAGTACGCGGGTCCTGAGAATCCTCATCCTTTGATTGAAGTGTATGTTGCAGGTTTTTTCTCGGGGGCGCCTATTATTTTGACAAAGACTCTTCAGCTTGGTGTTAGGAAGAAGCAACAGATGAAAGTTACGCTAGGTTCAATTCCAGAGTATGGGACAAGTGAACAGAAGGATGTGGGGGATGAGGATTCCTTGAAGGTATTAGATGATTCTGTCACTACTAACCTCAATGTTTTCAATTATTTTTTGTTATGGTAGTCCAAAGCAAACATATAATGGATATTTACAAAAAAAATAATAATAAAAAAAATAAAAAAAAAACCTACATTGTGGATTTTTTCAATAGCTTTCGATAAATTAGTTTTCAACAGTGTGAACGTTATTTCTAAATAGTTAGTTACTTTGTTAGTTATTCATGGATGAATATACTTCGTATGCATGTAATTGCAGTTTGACCATTTCTTTACTAGAACTAGACTTGAACAGTAAATGTTTGCACTATTGGTTCTGTTAAGAGCGTGATTTTACTTGAGAGTCTCTCTTTTACTGGTTTAATTTGTACTGTAAGAAAGGTGAGCCGACTGATCTGCATAAGGACTTCATCTAACAAATATGTTTCTTTTATCATACTTGTGTATTTAATGCTGTTTTCCGAATCTGTATTTCATATGCATTTATTTATTTGTGACAGGATGGATAAACAAAAGGTTAAGAGGGTAATCCTTTCACATATGTTGTGCCATGTTTAAGAACTATATATTGATGGATATTGAAGGTTAAAATTAATGCAACATTTGTTGGAAGTGATCACACAAGGAAGTTTCATGTTTACTGATGCCATAAAATTGCATTAATTAAGTTTTTGACTTTCAAAATAAGTCTTCAAAGTACAGTTACTGCAGTTGAGCACGTAGATTTATTTTTTCAGTAAAACTATTGGTCTAATACCTATTCTGAGCCTTTTTGAACCTCAAGTGTTACATGCTGAACCAATAAATCTAAATTGATAGCAACTCTGTGAAAGGAGTCTGAAAACATTTACAGCTGAAATATTGTACACTCTTCTCCAAAATCCTTGTAGGTGTCGGAGTACCAAGAGTACAAACTCGAGAATGATGCAGACGTCGACTACAACAGCATATATTCAAGAGCGGATTACATAGAAGGGGAGGACGGAGAACTCTCGTGGTTTAATGCTGGTGTAAGGGTCGGCGTCGGGATCGGCCTCGGCATTTGCCTCGGTGTCGGGATCGGAGTCGGTTTGTTGGTTCGCACATATCAAACCACTACTAGGGGGCTTAGGAGGCGATTTGTTTAATGGCCAACGCCCTTAAATAACAAATCAATTTGTATATTTATCTGTTCTCCTAGAAAGCTAAGTTGGGTGTGTTACCCTTCCTTTTTGACGGACATGTTGGCTAGTAAATAACCTTCTATAGTTTTATTGTTGTCATGTTTCCTTTTGCCTTTTTTTCTTACTCTTCTTTTGGGGCTTTTTTTTTTTTTTTTTTTTGGCTGTTCTGATAGTGTATCAGTGTGTGTTGAGAAGCAGTTGACAGTTGCTAGGCAATGAAAAACTCTTGTTGTTCTCTTATGAAAGAACCTTGCTTGTAAATTTGATGCTCTTTTTTGTGTTGTTGTTGTTGTGGTTGTTGTTGTTGTTGTTGTTGTTGTAGGAAGTTTTTAAAGTTCGTACTGTGATGCGAATTCTCTATGGGGACGGTACACTTTTGATTTGGACGCTATACTTACGTCTATTTAAATTTTCTCCCTAGTTCCTTTCAGAGAACTGTGGAGAGGGATACTGATTTTAACAACTTACTGCTCCTTTAGCCAAAATTAAGCTTGATTTGGCCAAAAAGATTTGTAATTTAGGAACATAATTTTATACATTCACGTACGGCAATTAGGAAACCTAACTAAAATTTAATTTAGCTGGTTCATTACAACAAATTATTCGCTCGCTTAGTTTTCTTTTTTCTTTTTTTTTTAATCCTAGAAGATAAAAGACAAAAAGGTTCATGTGGCTCGGGGGAGCTTCCTTTTCCCCCTTAGTTTTCGAGAGATTTCAAACGCAACACATGCAAGGCCCCATGATCTAAAAGGGAACTTTGATGCGTGCAAAGTGAAATTGCTCCTCTCATGCTTAAAATTCTCCATAGCCACTCTACATAGGGAGTTCCCATGTAGAAATCATGTTCCCTGGTACCACAACTAGTGATATCCCATCTATAACAAGACCCCCCACCATAACAAGGACGAGGATATGAAAAGCTTTCTCACATTCCAGAAATAATATAATATCATATCAATTCAATATAAGCCGAAGTCCAAAATCCAAAAAACGAAAAGAAGAGTTTCTTAAAAAAAGCCACTATGAAAAGGCTCTCTCAAGTAGAAGATTCCAAAACCGCACAGGGTAACTGATGATGGGTCGAAGCTTAACAAAGAAGCCCCTCCAACACCCTACAACAACAACAACAACAACAACAAAAAGCTTTTGCTTTGCTTAGAATCGGGTGCAACTACAGAGGAGAGCCACATTGTGAGATGCCACAGTCACTTACAAGGTCTAGCGTTTACGTCAATCCTCTCTTTCCCCCACTGGGGAATAAACCCTCTTGAGAGGACATCTCAACTCACTCCACAAAGACGAAATTAATAAAGCAAGATGGAGAGAGAGAGAGAGAAAATAACCCACCAACTTTATTGAAGAGAAGCACAATAGCAAGAACTAGAGAAAGAAAAACAAGAGAGGAAAAAAGAGGAACTTACAAAGGTGCAACACTTAGAATACCTGAGAGAGAGATTGCATGATGGCGAAGAGATCGGATTTCGCGCAGAAGCTGTTGGATGATCTCCGACTTCGGAAGGAAAAGCTGGGGTATGCGTCGTCGGGCCATCAGCCGAGTAATGCTGCCTCGAGGGGTTTGTTTTCTCCTTATAATTTTCTTTTGTATGATTCTAGTTTGCTCTTCTTTTCTAGGAATTGTGAGAATTGTGAGGGACTTGGCTTTCAATAACAACTCATTTTAACAAGCAGTAGACTTACATTCACTGATTATCTTTGTAGCACATTCATCAAACAGGTTTGTTCTTGATTACACTAGGAGAAATTAACAAAAAAGGAGGCCGAATTGATGCGAACATGCAAAGTGCTTTTACCAAAAAATCATTTACGAACTAACGAACATTTCATAAAGCCAGATATAATGTTGTCTAAGCTTTGCCATAACCCTTCTTCATATACAGTATGCCCTAGATTGATACTAATCATATATTTAGGTGATCATTTATTAATGATTTACACAAATATATGGCTGTGAATGAAAGAAACCGATACATCTAGATGCCTTATGGGAATCCATTCTAATCAGAAGACCATTAAGAAGAAAACTAAACAATTTGAAACTAGATTACAGTAATGAAGCTTTATACGCTATCACATTAATTAAGTTCACAGTTGTGATACAGATACTCCTACCAACTACTCAATAAATGGGGGAAAATAGTACAAACACATCACAGTGCAAAATGGTTGTGACATTACATTGTTCAGAAGTACAAGCACATGAATAAGATCTGATTTTAAAACCTTCTATACCATCTGTTCAGCTAATAATAAAACAATCTCTGCATATTCTGGAATTTTAGCATACATATCTATCTATTTAAATGGTGCTGGCTTCAGATGCTTATGGAAACTCTCAGAAAAACTTTCGGAGTGCAAGAGAAGCGTCCTCTAATAAATTTGTAAGCCTCTTAAAGTCTCTTATGGATAGAACTTGCTCAAATATGATAAATGTATTCCTAGTTTTAATGTAAGTTCTTGAGCTTGCAGCAGGTACAGAGTGGCAAGAACATGGTTAAAACAAACAAAAGCGCGCGTCCTAACATGAAACACCACAAAGAAGCTGGCCTAGAAAGCACTTCTCTAGATATTGTTCCTTTTGGAAGGGCCACGCGGTCGGGGAATACCATCGACATCTCAACGGCACTCGCCCTTGCACTTACTAAGGGCAGGGAGTTTCAAAGAATAGAAAACCTCGGCGACTACAAATTCGGGAGCGAACTTATTATGCACCGTGGTGCTATACATTTCAGAGAAACAAACAACCAATATATGTCTGATAGAGCGAGGTACCCTATGAATCAGTATCACTTTTCACCCCATATGCAGGTCGATGAAATTTATAAAGGGGTTCAGAAGTTGAATGAAATCATTAAAGCCTTTTCTGGAGTGAATTTTAGCAGAAGCACTATTGAGATCGGGAGGGAACTATTGAGAGGGGCGATTGACCTGGAGGAGTCACTAAGAATGCTCGCAATGCTCCAAGAAAATTCGGATAACATCAAAGGGTCTAGAGGCGGTCGGGTTATGTTATTGAAGGACAAAGAAGAAGATGAATCCTCATCTAATAGAGTAAAACAGAAGAAGTTGATTCAGAGGACTGGGTTTTCAATTGATGAAATTAAAGAAGAAAATCTATCCGGCTCATATACTAGAAGGACGAAGGTTACACTGACAAATTCTACTAAGAGTTCATCAAGTCTTCCCAATCAGTTTACTTCACATAGGGGGTCATTAAGTTGTGGCCAAGATGCTAAGTTGGATTCCCAAGTTTCAGTTGTTGCAAGAAAAACTAACAGGAGTGGAGAAATTGGACAAATCCCCAAGAGTAATAGTGATTCCAGTGCTTCAGGAAATGTCAAGAAGTTGGATCCTAAAGGAGGTAATGTAAATGGAAAGGTGAGGATACCAAATGTGGTAGCAAAACTGATGGGGTTAGAAGAATTTCCCACACCTAAGGCGGAGGTGGAGATCAAGAAAGAAGCTAAGTTTATGAAAGAAACAGAGGTGAGCAGGACACTAAGAAGAGACACAACAGTTAATGAAATGGGAGATAAATATGCAACCTTACGACCAAATTTAGCAAAAATCAGAGAAAATGAGAATCCACAGGCAAAAGAGGTTAGAGAGTCTAAACCTGGACAAAACCTAGAAGCCACAAAAAGTAAGCAAATGACTAGCTTAGCAAGTTCAGGATATGAAAGTATGAACCAACCACCAAAATATTTGCCAAGTTACCATTTTACAGACATTAACAGTATGAATTACAGTAATACAACACACACTAAGAAAGAAGCGGCACAGATGTGGGGGTTCACTGGAAGGGGACAGATAACCCAAGAAAAAGCCAAACAACCAATTCAAGAAAATAAGTTGGCTAGTACTTCTAAAAAATATCTCAAGTACCAGGAGAATGCAGTTAGAAAAAAGGATTTGGTCCAAGAAGATCAGACAGCACAAAATGTATCGCCTATCACATACAGTCACTCAAGGAATGTAAAACATAATACATTGGAAAGGAAATCCACAGTGCATGAATTGAAGATTAACCATGCAGCACAAAAAGGTACAACAGAAAAAGAGCAGAATGCGAGAAGTAAATCACAGTTATCAGAAAACCCCAGTGCTGTGAAGCCAAGGAGCAGAGAGAAGTCTGCGAATGAAATAAGCAAACAAAAGATGTTATCTTCTGGTAGGATGATTGTAGCAAGCGAAAAAAGCACAGGAAAGCATACTGATCAGTTGAAAAAGAAGCCAACATACAGAGATCCCGAAAAGCAAATTACAAGGAGTAGAAGTGCTACTTACCATGAACCATATAGCCAAAGAGCAAGTGAGGAGTCCAGAGACAAAAAGAAATTAAGTGTGGATCCAAGTAATGATGAACAAAAGGCAGTGATTCCCACTCCGGTGGAACATATGAATAAGCCTGTGGATATACCAGCTGAAGAGAAGGTAGAAACTATAGAAAACAAAGGAAATTCAACTGAAAACATGAAAGTATTAGAGAATAGTGAACCACCAACAGAAAATGATCAGCAAACAATGCTGCAAATTTCACCTCTAAATGAAATAGAGTCTAGATGGAAGGAAGGAACCAGCACAGAAGGAGAATCTAACCTTAGAGTAATGGCTTTGGAGCAAACTATGCCAACAGTAAATGAAATTGCCTCTGTTTCCAGTGCTATGTTCACAGATGATATTGAAGATACAGAGGTAGTGGACCGGGAATTCATTGCTGAAATGAATGTAAGTTCGACTCTCATTTAAACATTTACTTATAAAAAACTAACTCCTTTTCATATTGTTAGTCTATAGTATGCACAAATCTATGTTATTTTGCAACATCGACCCAGTGCACTTACAACTTGCCAAATATTTGCCTAATTCCATCCAATATAGCTCTTTTAGGTCAATAGCACTTAGCATGGACTACTTAATTTTGTTATTGTTTGTTATTTTTTGAACTCTTTATTTTATTATGAGATGAAAAAAAAAAGATACAGTTCTATTCTTGTTTGATGATAGAAACAAAATTAGAGTTTCTAATAAACCAACAATAAGTAAAGAAGTTCTCTATGTGCTCATAACTGCAAAGAACTTAATGAGCGTCAACAAAAAAAGTCTTCTGACAAGCTGATACTGACTTGGCATGAACCAAGAAAAGTTGTCAAATTTCTGGCTAAGAACTCAAAACAGACAGATAGACTTGGGCTGAGATGCGTGGGTAGGAACACCAACCCGATTTGTCAAAGTTCAAACTTACACAACTCTTAACCAATTAAAAAATATAGAACAACTAAATAGTCCAAATTGACAATCTAATAGCAATTCTTTTACTTTTGGCAGCATGACAATACGGTTGTCAGAACTCCTAATACTCAACAGACACCACAAGTTTCTGCTGGTAAAGAAGAAGAACAACTACAATTGCCCAACTTGACAGATGAAAAGAAAGAAGGTATGTAAAAGTCCCTTAAGCAAAACCTGTTTATGCACCATTTTAAAGAAATCTGACAGTGTCAGCATGATACGCACAAACTTAGGTCGTCACAGATAATGGAATGCAATGAATCTCATATTGCATCCAAAATGTTTGCTAGGCACATACATATACAAAACAAACGTATATACAAAATGTATGTTTGTGTACGCATGTTGTTGCCCGTACGTACATACGTATTGATGTATGAACGCAAAATAAAAAAATTTCTGAGAATTTCAGATCATTGTTTTTCTTTGACAGGGTCAAGTGACAGCAGACAATTCAGCAACTTCAACTCATTGAAGTCACCAAGTCAGGTTAAAGATGAAGTAAGCGGAGAACTTTCACTTACAGATGAGCAACGTCTCCTCAAAGAATCACTGATTAGGGATCAACATTTCCTTAATACAGCTCAGGCACTTTTCAAGCTCAATATTCCTGTAAGCGTTCTCCAAGCTAGCGCAAAGGCAAGCCAAGACAAGGACAGTAAGCTTCTTTTAGACTGTGCATATGAATTACTAAGAAGAAAAGGTAAGAGAGAAGAGGCCATATTTATCACAAAAATATTTGAAAAGCCAACTAAAGAGAGATGCTTGGATTCTTTGATCAAAGAACTCGATGATGATCTAGAAAGCCTGAACTTCTCCATGAAAAGGCCAGAAATTAATTGCGACACAGCCGCATGCCTACAAAAATTGCTCGAGAAAGATATCCAATGCAGAAATCCAGATATCAACTGTATGTGGGATATTGGCTGGAACAGCATTACACTTGCATCAGTTGAAAAGGACGAAGTCATCAGGGATTTGGAGAAGCATATACTAAATGGACTCGTTTCTGAATTAGCAAGAGACTTGATAGAGGTATAGCCACACACTGTTGGAGCTGCTAGGGCCATACTGTACTCAGGCCCCATTTCGTAGTTTTGTATAACCCTAATCCCAATAATGAAATAAGTCAAATTGTAAGCTAGCATGTATGGCCAACTTTATAAAGCACTCCAAAAGCAAGTCAAGGTCCAAAACACAAGAAATTAGAAGAAAGGGCTCCGTCACATTAGCAACCATATTCTGGAAACAGAACTTGTACCAGCATTTCTTGAAGACGAAAAACAACATTATGCACAAAAAGAAAAAAAGAGAATAGTACGACTTGTTTTTATTTTCTAGATGATAAAGCATTTTGATAATTAGCAATGAAAATCAACATTCTCCGTGAAACAATTTATACAGCATAGGTATCAGCATTTCGAACTGATATTAGAAATACGATTTCCCTTCACAGAGAATGTTGCGTCCCCACTTCTTTATTTGAAACCCACAAACACTCAAGTATTGTGCTGCCATCAAAATCCAAGCTGGGCAATAGAAACACAATTCAATAAACACGCGCTTTCGGTGGGAATGGCTCAACTTCATCATCCAAGGTATTCATATGGACAGGCCTATATGCTAATTTAACCTTCCCATTATCCCAGTACCTGTGTACCGAAAGAAAACAAATTATAGAGAAAGATATATAATAAGAAGAAAATACTTTTGTGAATGATCTGTAATCAAATATCAGAAAAGTTCAGCAATAAATCAAGAGCTAAAAGGAGTAAAGAGTTCTGCAATTTTCCTCTTTGGTGGCATCGTGTAGTAAGATGATACATTTTGATCTCAAATTGAATTAAAAAATTCTTTTATTAACATTTTCTTTAATAACTTTTGACGTATGATGATCACTGAACCTTCTCATGACATAAAGTTAACAACAACATTAAAAAAGAAGAATGTTGGATCGGATAACACCTAAAGAAGCTGATATGATCGTCTACTTAATTGCATATTACACATATGACTACTTCCAGACAGTTCCATAATTTCCCATTTGTTTTCTCCTATCCTTCTCATTTTTCTTTCGTGGAAGGGCATTTTGAACCAAATGCTCCTTTTCTTTTATGCAAGAGAAACAACTAACATTAACTGGAATGAAAAAGTAAGCATATGAATAATGCAATTTAAATGCAAATCAAAATGAAAATAACTGGCGAGCAGATAATAAACTCATAAAGGAAATCCACTATGTGGGTTAATCATTTGAAACTTCTCGAAATAAAGTTAATAAAAGAATGTATTTTTCAGCTAAGTAAAAGTGGAAAGCTGCTTCCTTGTTTAACTGGACTGTTCCTGGAGAATCTATAAAGCTAGAATAAAGAACAATTTTCCAGATATAAATTGGACAGTGGATACTAACCCTAGCGTGTGTTTCATCCAGTTTTCATCATCCCTTTTCTGGAAGAAAATTAAAGCAGTGCATTAGAGAAAGGAGGAAAACAGAATAATGAAAGACTAAAGCAGACTGGAAAATCTTAATGAAAGACTAAAGCAGACCGGAAAATCTTCACGAGCATGAGCTCCCCTGCTTTCCTTCCTTGCCTCAGCTGAATGCATAGTGATGCACGCATTAATCAATAGATTTTCCAGCTCTATAGTCTCTATTAAGTCTGAATTCCTGCATAAACAGTTTAATGACTAGTTAATTCATGACCAAGAGAAGGAGAAGCCACCAATCACGCATAATAACAGGATACTACCATATAAGACTCCGATCACGAATCTTCACATCATGAAAACTTTCCCATGCCTTGTCAATCAGCTGACAGCCTAACAAATTAATACAAGAATAAGAATTCACCAGAAGGCAAAGGCCATACATTCCAGATGCCAATACTATCAATATATAGGAGATAGTCTGACAAATAGATAGTTCTCAGCAGTGAACTCAATTTTAACTAAAAATTGAAAGGATAAGAAAGCTCCATAAATTGATACAACAAAACCTTCTTCTAACGTTTCCTGTGTTCGAAAGACAGCAGCATTATTTTGCATTACACGTTGCATATTAAGGCGGATCTTTGAAGTTGGGAGGGAACCATTTGCATTCCTTAACTTATCCAACCAGGCGATGGTCTTCTCACCAGCATCCTTTTCAAGAGGTTTCTGTTTCTCTCCTATATAGTATATAGACATTTATTACAGTCTGGTACAAGTACAACCACCATTTTTGTGAACTGTAAGATACTAACTGAAAAGGTAAAGAAAACCCACCTGGCTTGCAAATCTCAGCAACTCTGTTTGCACAAGCTCTGCCGAAAACAACTATGTCAAGAAGGGAATTTGCACCCAGCCGGTTTGCACCATGAACAGAAGCACAAGCCGCCTCACCAGCAGCCATCAGGCCCGGAACTACAGCATCTGGATCATCACCTTTAATATGAACAACCTGCGAAGGAAAAAAAAAGAAAAAAAGATCTACATTAGATGTGCTTCTACAATACATGGAAAATGCAGGTGGAAGAAATTTGATCCTAGAATCATTGGCATATATGTTCTACCTCCCCATGGTAGTTAGTGGGAATTCCACCCATATTGTAATGTACAGTAGGCAAAACAGGAATTGGCTCTTTGGTGACATCAACTCCAGCAAAAATCGCAGCAGTTTCAGATATACCAGGAAGTCTTTCCTTGAGAACTTCAGGAGGCAAATGATTGAGGTGCAGATAGATGTGATCCTTCAGTGGACCTACAGTGTATCAAAATGAAGAAATCTAGTTATCACTATAAGAAATATTGCTGAAAAATGCTTTCACACTTAAATTTTAAGGTAGAAAAGATTCGGTACGTACCCACACCACGTCCTTCCCGAATTTCCATTGTCATAGACCTTGAAACAACATCACGTGATGCAAGATCCTTGGCACTTGGAGCATATCGCTCCATGAAACGTTCACCTTCACTGTTCCTAAGAATACCACCTTCACCACGAGATCCTGAAACCAGGGGAAAAAAAAAAAAAAAGTAAACCAATCAGTGAGAACAGAAAGCAAGAAGAATGCATTCGTCGACATTGCAAGATTGTAATATAGCTAAATTTATTAGTTAGACTTTACAAAGAAAAGGATCTAATCATTAAAAACTAAGTCAAAGTAATTGAGGACCTTCTGTAATTAGGCATCCAGCACCATAAATGCCAGTAGGATGGAATTGTACAAACTCAAGATCCTATAAGTAAATCAAACAATAGTAATGAGATAGTTATATCATAAAAAGAAGTTAATCTTTGAAGTTCAACCAGTAGACCAACCTCAAGAGGTAACCCAGCACGTGCAACCATGGAATTGCCATCTCCAGTACATGTATGAGCTGAGGTTGCAGAGAAGTATGCTCTCCCATAACCCTAATGCATGAAACAAATAAGACTTATGGTAGTTATTTCAGGACAACAAAAGGGGTAAGATGCAGTTAAATAGAAAAAATAGCTACCCCGGTGGCCAGAATGGTATTGGCAGCACGGAAACGATGAAGAGTCCCGTCCTCCATGTTTAATGCAATCACGCCCTGGCAGGTGCCTAATACATAGGAATGAAGGATTATCAGATTAATCAAAGGTCCCTAAGCAACCCAAACATTGTATACTGGCAAACTAGCAAAACAGTTTGGAGATACTGCAGTTTCGATCCTCTGACACTAACGTATCATATGATATAAGAACTCTCATGACAAAAGCAGAAGTTTAATCCCAACTGCTAGAAAATGACAAATTAAAGAGCACTATAAGCATGCAACAGGAACCAGATAAATATACAAGAAAGCAGCAGTAACACTTAGCACAATGATAGAACAATCAAATGATTTGTTAAAATGGCAGGACAGAAAAGTTAAGAACGTCTGGCATTATTTCTTACTCTAGTAAATCTAAAATTGTAAGCATCAACAATTCCTATAGAATTTGCATATACAACCTTGCCAACAATACTACTAAACCTACCAAAGATTGAGACACGCTAAAGAGGAGATTTCCCATTAAGAAGTAAGTTCTACTACAGTATCAAAATCACAAATGCATGCTTGACCTAGGCACAAAAGAGAGACTAATGAGTATAGCATTTAGATAGTTTTATCAATCATACCATTGCGATCCATAAGAAGGTCCAATGCAAAGTACTCAACAAAGAACTGAGTGTTATGTTTCATGGATTGGCCATATAGTGTATGTAGCAAAGCATGGCCGGTACGATCGGCAGCACATGCACAACGGTAGGCCTGACCACCTGAAAAATGTCAAATAGTCAAGATTGATGATAGAAACACTTAAATGTAACTCTCGAAGGATGTGGTCAGTGGTCACAGCATCTCATAGATCTCCACCTTTTCCAAAATTTAAACTTTGGCCTCCAAAAGCACGCTGGTAGATTTTTCCATCTTCAGTCCGAGAGAATGGTAATCCATAATTTTCAAGCTCTACAACTGCTTTTGGGGCTTCTCGGCACATATACTGAATAGCATCCTGATCACCTGCAATAGTAAAAGTTCATTTCAGAGACACATAAAGATGAGAATAAGATGTAATCACGTAACAACAATGACACCAACAAAAAGAAAGAACATTGGTTAACTCAGAACGCAAATTACAATTATTAGTTTCACAAAATTGAATTACCTAACCAATCACTTCCTTTGACTGTATCATACATATGCCACCTCCAGTCATCTTCACTCATATTTCCCAATGCAGCATTTATGCCACCCTGCATCACTTCTAGCATGATTAACAGCACAATGAAGTATGGCATGACAAGCAGTAAACTACAATTAGAAGGTCATTTATATAAAATCATGTGCCTTCAAGTTTTAAAGTATCATTTTTCCCTACTAACAAGGAAGATGCTGTCTCAGTGGCATACAAAGGTGAAAACTTCATGAATATGAAAGTTCATCCCTGCAACAATAACAGGAGACAAAATACACAATGAAACCCAAATCAAGTAAATTGACTGCGATAGAAAATTGTTTAGTCACAAAACAGAACCTACTGAATTGACTAAAATTACCTAACATAAGAGAAGAGAAAATAGTCCACCAAAGTTAAAGTTACTCCCAAACTTCATCTACACTAAACCATCAATGCCACAGTGTCTGCTCTCAACATCTTAATGTGATATGAATGATGGCAAGTGCATTAAACTAGGCACTATGTAGATAAAGGCGCTATGTCGATAAAAATAATTTACTTTATAGGTGCAAATTGGACAGTGAATGTGGCAAACACATTAAAAAGTTGAAGAAGTCGTGAGTATATCTTCAATCGTTAACAGCCCATAATTAGGTCTAAGTGACCTAAACCAAATTTCAGATTAAGTTAAAAAAGTTATTCTTTAAAAAGATGCATTTTAATTCGATAAAGTCAATCAACTAAATCGTAATACCTGCGCAGCGACTGTATGCGAGCGCGTAGGGAACAACTTGGTAATGCAAGCAGTGTTAAAACCGTGTTCTGATAGTCCGATTGCCGCTCTTAGCCCTGCCCCTCCGGCCCCTACGACAACTGCATCATAAATGTGATCCACAATGGTGTACGACGACTGCCAGTATTATCACGAACCCAAATGAAAAGATACCAATCAGCGTCCATTGATCATACACTTAGATAACAATGAAGCTATACTTATTCGTTATCCAGGTGAGTAAACCAGCTATTATTATGCAATTTTATATTAATATCGCCAATGATGCATAGCAAGTAAAGAATTTGGAGCTAACTTTTCATGCTACAAGGAGCAACAAAGTATCATTATCAAGAACGAATGAACTATCCTAACTACAATACAACAAGAGCTACTAAATCGAGATAACAATAAGAATGTACAAACAAAACCTCGTAATTATGATGGAAACAGCTCAGATCCTACTAAAACAGTGACCATTCACTTGATTTAGAAGCAAATTTAGAAGAGAACGGAATCGATCGGGAGATACCGGGCTCGTCGAGAACGATCTCGAATTCGGAGACGAATGGAGGGTTCGATTCCCTCCAATCGACGCGCTCCTCCTCGCGGAGAGGGTTCCGAGGCCTCGGGAAACGCAGCTCCGCCACATCTCTCTCTCTCTCTCTCTCTCTCTCTACTTTGGTTGCGAGGGATAGGAGGTGAGAGTTGTGGGTTTGAGGGAGGAGACGGAGAAGGGAGATGAAGGGTTTTTGGCGACGGAAAAGTGGATTCCGGTGAAGCGGAGATGGACGCTGTGGGCCACCTGTCGCAGTTTTTTGTTTTGGTTCTCAGTAACTCTCTGTTTCACTGAAAAAAAAAAAAAAAAAAGAGACTTTTTTGCATTTGGCCCCCGAAAAAAAATGTATTTTAAATATAGCACCAGTAAATTTATATTTGCAAAAATGACCCTAGCCTTGCCACGCAGGCGCTACGTCAACGCCACGTGGGCGGGACCAATTTATTAAGTTGAACACAGTGAATCATTCGCCGTGTCTAAACACCATTCACCGTGTTCAACTTAAAACCATGGCGCCGACGTGGCTCTTACGTGACGAGGATAGGATCAAATTTGTAATTATAAATTTAATAGGGCTATTTGTAAAAAAAATATTTTGAGGGAGCAAAATGCAAAAAAAACAAAAAAAAAACAAAAATGAAATAGAAAAATAATCCAACGGCAAAATGCAGCCCATGGCCCGGTTTGAGCCTGCATTAACCAAGGCCCGTTCACCACAAGGAAGTATACTGTGTCAAACTTATACCACATAAGTAATAACAAGCCAATCACATTTCTCATTTAAAAAAAATATATGACAAAAATATTTTTTTATAATTATAATGTGATGAGTTAATTCAAAAGAATTCATTTGGTTGGTTGGAAATGTCACGTCACCAATATAACTAATGCAATGTAGAATTTTTCGTTCGCCACGGCTCACCGCGTGTCCTGTTTCACATAGCTTTACATGATCGGACCCATATTGATCAGGGGCCCACAGCCCGTTTAAACATGGCCCATCGGCCTGGTTTTAGCATCGTGTAGCACAACTAGCCACGTGCCTTATCTGGGCCGTAGTTGGCCCATCAGCCCAGTTGGAACCCAACATAATGCATGGCTACTCGGCGCCTATCACCCCTCGCCACGTGTCGGTTGTCGGCCCCACGTCTTCTTGGTGGTCCCACAAGTTCTTAATCATACAGTTGCTGACGTAAGCACGCATGGCTGCTTCTCTGGTCTGAGTGGTCTCCTCCTACCCCACCACTCACTCCCACCACCTCTATCATCGGTTTCCTCTCGCGTCGTCTCCATCCCCTCTTCCCTCCTCCTCTCCAAAACCCTAGCGCACACCTCGATCCAACACCCATTCTCAATCTCCATGAGCGGGGATGGAGAACTAGCGCTCCGATCGAGCTCCGCGGCGTCCGTGAATGGCGGGAGATAGTTGATGCTTCGAACTCCGCGGGTCCGCTTCTAGGGTTTGTGGATGTCCGTGGCGGAGCTCAAGGAGCGGCACGCCGCCGCGACCGCGACGGTGAATGATCTCAGGGAGCGTCTGAAGCAGAAGAGGCAGCTTCTTCTCGACACCGATGGTGAATTCTTCGCTTCTAGGCTTTGATTCCTCCGATTAATGGGGTAATTTTTGGTCATTTTTTTGGTGAGGTACTTTGTTATTTTTTATCTTAATGCAGTTGCGAGCTACGCTCTTAGCCATGGGCGGACCCCGATTAGCTTTAGCTCGACGGATCTGGTTTGTTGCAGGACATTGCGGGGTCACACAGGGAAGGTAGTTTCTATTGCTTACTGAGATTTTCCATTATATGCGATTTTTAGAACTCCATTGTATATTCTCTGTCAAGTTGGGGTTTTAGCCTTAATAAACCCTGTTGCTAATTAGATAGTGCTCTAGATCTGAATTAGAAAGGTAAAAGCTTAAACTATCAGTTTACACTTTCTCTTTTATGTTTTATTTAATATGTTATATTGAGCTTAGGCGGTACATTGTGGTAGCAACACAAAGTTGGGTGAGGAAATAATGACCAGCCCCAAGAGGCGAGCACCAGCCACAAAGTGTGTGAAATGTCAGTAACCTTACGTTAGCCATCTGAGCGTTTCGAGCAGTCCAAAAAGCTATATTAACGTGTGAAAAATGAGACTTTTTAATACGTAGCCTTTTATGTATGGCTAGGATTTAAGATTGTTACTTGGAATGTATGCTTTTGAGTTGATATTTAGTGGAATTCTTTCTAGTTTAAACATATAATTTTGAATTATATATGTAGCATGTTATGGTGTTGAAGATAGCAGTTGATAGTGCATATTAAAATGTATGCTTTGAAAGACATGTTGACTTCATCTCCAAGTGTGTCCAATTATATAAGTCTCTTTCTAACTTCTCTTTTTCTTGTTTATAACTTAATTTGAAACTGATAAACATCATATTCGAGATACCTATCAGGTGTATTCATTGGATTGGACTCCTGAAAGGAATCGTATAGTCAGTGCCTCACAAGATGGGAGATTAATTGTTTGGAACGCCCTAACAAGCCAGAAAACACATGCCATAAAGTTACATTGTGCATGGGTGATGACGTGCGCCTTTGCCCCCAGTGGGCAATCAGTGGCATGTGGCGGTCTTGACAGTGCATGCTCTATCTTCAATCTGAATTCACAAGTTGACAGAGATGGTAACATCCCAATATCGAGAATACTTACTGGGCACAAAGGCTACGTTTCATCCTGTCAATATGTTCCGGATCAGGAAACTCGGTTGATTACTAGCTCAGGTGATCAGACTTGTGTTCTATGGGATATCACAACCGGGCAGAGGATATCTGTATTTGGAGGTGATTTTCCATCAGGGCACACTGCTGATGTATTAAGGTGAACACTTTGATCGTCAATGCATTCATATATTTGGGCTGGCTTAAAATTAGGCGTTGCAGATGAAATTATCTTCTTTTTCATTCGAAGATCATTAATATCATCTTAATGGATTGTTGTACTCTTGATTTCCAGAAGAAAATCAGTATTTATCTGCTGCTTTTTGTCACATATACGGAAGGATACATATCTGTTCCATAATCCATAATTCTGTTTAGCAAACTTTCACATTTTATCAAAATCAATTTAGAGCATAATAACAGAAATTGATAGTTAGGGCATATGAAGAGATAGATCTGGCCAGCCACTAAAATCACGTCTTTGCTATTCTGTTGTTAGACTTGTTTATCCTGAGTGTTTAGGAGAAAGCTGCCCTTTCCTGTGTAGTATCAAGATTAAAGGTTCCATGATACATGCGGTTCAGTAATTCAATATGCATTTTTGGACTGTGTCAAGCAGTTTGATGTAACATTTAGAATGACTGACCTGTTCTTGTGGACATAAAATTTTATGTAAGATATGTATTTGTCCTTTCAACATATGTTGTTCTTTCTTATTTCTTTCAAGTTTAAATGAAATTTCTTTCGCATTCTTGAATGTCACAACTTCATGCACAATCGGTAGTTGTTTCTTTTAGACTTCATGATTTCATCTTAAACTGGAAACACGTGCCTACTTTAACAGTCTCTCGATCAACTCTGCAAATTCAAATATGTTTGTCTCTGGTTCATGCGATGCAACCGCTCGCCTGTGGGATATCCGAATCGCCAGCAGGGCTGTTCGAACATATCACGGCCATGAGGGTGATGTTAATACTGTCAAATTCTTCCCTGATGGCCAAAGATTCGGCACTGGCTCTGATGATACTACATGTAGGTTATTTGACATGAGGACAGGGCATCAGCTTCAAGTGTACAGTCGGCCTCATGAAAATAATGATAATGATGTCCCTACCGTCACTTCTATTGCTTTCTCAATATCAGGTAGACTTCTTTTTGCGGGATACTCCAATGGCGATTGTTATGTGTGGGATACACTAGTGGCTGAGGTATGTGTTTCCATTCCAGAATGGACTTTGCTATTTCTTTTGGAAATAATATTTAAGGAATGAAAGCACTGGTTTTGTTGTCAAGGAATCATTTAAGAATATATCGAAATAAAAAGTGGGACATTCATCTAGGTCTTTTGGTATCAAAGACATGTAAGTAGTGTTTGTAATGAATGGAATGAGTTTGGATTATTACTTTACCATTGTAGCTTCCTTTTGTGGCAATGGATGCCAGTCTACTAGCACATAATTCTTTGTTTATAATTAAGTGGCGAAAACTTTGCCGCTGCAGCATAGCCCTCTTTCTCCTTATTCCGTTTTCCTTTTCTCCTTTATTGTGATAAACTTCATTGTGCCCTCTTTCTGTGTGCCTATGTTATAGTACTATAATTGTTAGTGTGAAAGGGGATATTAAAGCAACATCTTATTTTGTTTCACAGGTAGCTTTTAATTTAGGAACTCTGCAGAATTCTCATGAAGGCAGGATAAGCTGCCTAGGTTTGTCTTCTGATGGAAGTGCCTTGTGCACTGGAAGCTGGGACAAAAACCTAAGGGTAAAGTGTCATTTTTCCCCACGAGCAACTTACTTTTCATGCATGTTTATAAACATTAAGAGTACAAAGAAAGGGCCATCATGCGAATCAACCTAGAGAACCGCTCTATGATTTATAGGGTTCTAGTTCCAAATGGCCTATATCTGGGGCGGTCCATGCACATTTTTGCCTAAAATATAAGGTGTTCAAAGCTTCAGATAATCGTAAAATGAATCAAAATGAACTTGAAATTCTGTATAATTTGTCCGCAAGATGATTCTGATAAGCAGCTGTTTTCTTTTCTCACTCGCAGATTTGGGCTTTTGGAGGGCATAGGATGGTGATATAGCATGTTGATGGTGTTTTATGGTGGATTTAAATTCTGTGTGCAGCTTGGTATCCTTTTCCGCTGCGAGTTTTCTTACAATTGAGTCGGAAATCAAGAAATTAATATGGCTGTGGAGCTCAAGCACAAGCAACCTTTTATACCGAATCTATTGCGTCCTGATGAGAGAGATTGCATGAGAAATGAGAAAATTGGTGCCTCGAAATGTTCATTGTCAATCCGCACTCTCTGTATCATTCTACTTCTGTAATTTTTCTCTATTTCATCAACCCTTGATACAACTTGAAGAATTATAAAACTTTCCTGGTTTTAGGCTAGAGCGTCACCTGTTTGCTAAAACTCTCTGTTTGTTCCATAATTATATTTGCTTGGTTCAAGTTTTAAGTGTTAGTTCTCCTTCATCAATTGTTTCGGCTGATTTCTTTGGCTAAAATCATGATTATTACCAGAGAAGATAGAAAGATTGTTGCATGTTCAGGCTACAGGGGTTTGAAAGAGTTTGTGAATTCATATTTGATGGTTATTGGTTAGATAGCATTGACTTGATCAAGCTTTTTTTTTTTTATCTCTCACTCCATAATTTTAAGAAAACTTCATATTGGCATCTCCCTTGATAAGGGAGCGTGAGCATAAGCAGTTTACTGAAACTGGGGAATGATACTCCCCAAAATACACTCAAAAGATGATGCCCACAAACCACTCCAAAAGAATAATGAGCAACCATCAAACATTCCAAGTTTTTCTGCTTGAACGTTCCTTCCTATACTCAAATAATCAATAACAGTTAATGCATGCAAATTGATCAACAACAACAACAACAAAAAGGAAGACAGAAAGAAAATAGTAAAAAGCCCAGCTTTTCTCACTTCCTCAGATCCAATTTCCACCCCAAGAAGCTGAAGCCTATTCCTGTCTCCACCACCTGAGAATGCACTCTGAAGCACCAGCCAGATTTCAAAAGGGATTAAGCTCATCAACCCTTTCAGTGTTACAGATGTATATGTTTGATCCCAAAATCAGATTTTACAGTTGTTGGTGAGCTCTGTGCCTTTGATGTCCAACTGGGTTCAACTCCCCTGAGAACTCGCCACTGCTTGACGCCGAGTGGCGGGGGCCGTAGTCGGTCATTGGCTCGCTGTATTCATCGCTGTACTCGGGGCTTGCCAGTGCTATCTTTCTGATCCTCTTCATGTTTGAGGCATACGACCCAGAGTCGTAGTCGGAGCCTGAGCTAAAGAGCATGCTTTGCCCTGGCCGCATACCTTCGTTCAGGTCCTCGAGCGAAACGTCACCCTCTAATGCTCGAACAATCTACGCATAATCCATTATTTATGCATTTGTTATTGTTTACATGTTGAACTATAAATTCATGTTGATGCACAAGAATGAGCTAAAAACTAAAAAGCCTGTGAGTGGTCAAAGGATCATAGAACACAGTTAGGGATCTCTCTATCGTGTAGAGAATGCAATGTCTATCTAAGAACTTCAGTTCATACCTGACTCATTTTCGGGCGCCTCCTCGCAGAATGGCGAACAGATGCAGCAGCACTCGCTACCATGCGTGCCATCTCCATCAGATCGTAGTTTCCTTCTAACCTTGGGTCAGCCAACTCATCATAGTTTCCATCAGCCAAAGCCCGTGATAGAACCGGCCTCGCCTATATATGTACCGAGCGAATTGGCGTGAATCAACAATTCACAAGTAAGTAAATTGTTCAGTATTTCCTTAACCAAACTTGGATCTTAAATTTTCATGATCAGCATAGTATGCTTACCCAATCTACCAAGCTATCTTCCATGAATGTGTGATTATTATCGACCGGACGTCGTCCGGTTATTAGTTCGAGAAGCATCACGCCGTATGAGAAGACGTCGGATTTTTCAGTTAACTTGCCACTCGAAGCATATTCAGGAGCCAAGTAACTGGAATTTGAATAAAATGATAATTTCGTGTTAAAATGATGTGATTGCATTTGAGTTTAGAATCAACTTAAATTTTAATTTTCTTTTTTTCTACTCCATGATGCATTTGGCTCACCCAAAAGTTCCCATGACACGTGTCGAAACGTGTGTGTGGTTGTCTGATGACAACTTTGCCAATCCGAAGTCCGCGACCTGCAACGAATGATTTATTGGTAAAATCTTTTTAGTGTAAGAATTTAGTGTCTAAATTCATGTTTCGATGGAATTTAATCTATTTGTGAGATGGTTTAGACATAGTTGATACTGCTAAAAGTTATGCATCTAAGCTTGCCACAGCAAAACAAAGAAATAAAACAACATTGACTCTCAAGTGAAACAAAAGGCATTGAGATAGAATCTACAAAATGACTCTGTCCCCTCATGAAAATGTTAGCAGTAACAACTCAAAGAAAATTCCAATTAGAATCCTAGGTTTCTAGAAAATTTGCATCTGGAAAGAAGAAAAATGTAAGTACTGAATCTGAGATTTGCAGTTCTGCAGTAACAACATATCCTCACATGGAAAAGGAGATGAAAATGTCAGGGACAAAAACATGTAGTCTGATACTCTGAATCCCTTACCATGGCTTCAAATTTGAAATCCAGCAGAATATTCGCGGATTTGATATCGCGGTGAATGATCCGAGGGTGACCTTCATGTTATAAGAAGTATGAAACAGTTAAAAATTGATCCGAAAACAAACCGAAAACTTGGGATAATTAAAGCCACTCACAATCTTCATGCAAGTAGGCAATGCCTCTGGCTGATCCTAGAGCAATCTTGAGCCTGGTAGGCCAATCCATAACTGGAAGCCCCCTCCCTGTCGAATTCAATCAGAAGATTCAGCAAGTTTTGATTTAAATTCCAGCAAATTGCTATCACTGATGTAAGAATTATCTGAAATCGAAAGCAAGCTGACCGTGGAGGTGATACTCGAGGGTCTTGTTAGGGACAAACTCATAGACCAACATCCGTTGCGAGCCGGCAATGCAGTATCCGACGAGCGAAACGAGGTGGCGGTGGTGCACCCGGCTGATGATATCGACCTCGGCCTGAAACTCTCTCTCACCTTGACCGCTCCCCGACTTGAGTTGCTTCACTGCAACCTCCTTTCCGTTCGGCAGCACCCCTTTGTGTACATAACCGAACCCTCCCTGGCCCAAGAGGTTCGCCTGCGAGAAGCCGCTGGTCGCTGACGCGAGCTCCTCGTAGGTGAAAGTGCTTTTGTTGAAACCGAGGGCAATTGGGGGGGAGGGAGGGGGCAAGGGGGGGCTGTGGGGGCCCGAGTAGGCCGAGCTCATGTCGCCGCTGTTCATCATCTGCGGGTGCCATCCGCCTCCGGGGGGGCTCAGCGCGCCCGGCGGTGGCGGCACCTTACCTTGGTATCCATTGTGCCATTGCGGTTGCGGCCCACTACTGTAGTAGCTTCCTCCTATGCACAAGAACATGATTCAGCACCAATTTTAGATCCATTCAAAACTAAGAGTGTTTGAGTTACCTTTGAACCCAGAGGGATCTGCATAGTACTGCATTGCGTTGTGGGGCTTCTTCTTCTTCTTGGTACAACAAAGACATGCTATGATCATGAGAACAAACAGCACACCAACACCCACACAAAGGCCCACGACGATCGGCACGTTGACATCGGCTTTGCCGCCTCCTCTGGAGTCTGGAGACGAATGCGAGGGGGTCGATTTGGTCTCACTCTTCGAAGCAGGAGCCGGCGGGGGAGGCGGCAATTTGGAAGAAGGCGTAGACGACTTGACGGGGGGCGGCGGTGCTGGCGGGGAGCCTTCCGTTTTGGCCGGCGCAGGAGTAGACTCATNCGAGGGGGTCGATTTGGTCTCACTCTTCGAAGCAGGAGCCGGCGGGGGAGGCGGCAATTTGGAAGAAGGCGTAGACGACTTGACGGGGGGCGGCGGTGGGGACTTTTCGGGGGGCGGGGTGGCCGTCGGAGGAGGAGAAGAAGGGGTAGAGGAAGGAGGTGGAGAGGACTTCGGCGGCGGCGAGGACGGCGTCGAAGAATTGCTCGGGGGAGGGGGCGACGTCGAAGAATTGCTCAAGGGAGGGGGCGGCGGCGACGAAGAGTCCGGCGACGCGGCCTTCGACGAATTCGAGGACATGCTCAAATGATGAAACTGCAACCCAAATTTCTTCTCTAGGTGATCTTTGTGGACAATGCTGCTGCTGCTGCTGCTGCTGATGAACAACTCCTACAAACAATACCAAAGCACAAACTATCAGAGACAGTTTGAGACAAAATTTCAAAAACATCAACAGGTAAACAATAACACCTTTTAAAACATACAATTACATACAAATTCTAATGCAACACCAAGGAAAAGGAGCTGTTTTTAACGAATGTGCTGCATAAAATTGATGCCTTTTCACCTGACAACTCAAACTCAAGAACAATTCCGAAGATGGTGACGCGGAATTGTATATAAAAGCGCGAAAGAAGATCGATAAACGCGATTACAATTCGCGAAAAGGCTCCTTTCTCCTTTTTTCTGTGGGGATGGGTTCTTGGAGAAGGGCGGCGTAGAGAAAGAGAGAAGTTGCAGTTAGGCGTTTCGCACTCCGTCCTTCTCCGAGACACCACCACCTCTACATTTCCCTTTGGGCTTGTTGTTGTTGTTGTTGTTTGTTGTTGTTATTTGGGGTTTTTACTATTTTTGTGGTGGTGCATTAACTTTTGAGGCTCAAATTAAGCAAAGCTGTAGAAAAAACAGTGCTTTTTTTTTATACATATCTATTTCTATTGGTTTTGAGAGTTCGTTAGATTTTGTTGCTTATTCTTAGTAAGCAGTTCGCTTTTTCCCGCGCGACCGCACGATACAGCTTGTCGGTCGCACGTGCGAAGAGACATGGGCTAATGGAAAACTTTTACATAAAGCCAAGTTTTTTTCCGAGAAAAAAAATATTTTTTCACTTTTCTATCTATTTGATTCTAAAAAAATATATATTTTTATGAATATTTTCTCATATTTTATAAAAAAAATTAGTATTTTTTTCATAAAATATGAAAAAAGGATTTCTAAAATACTTTTTTTTTTCAAACCAAACAGCTAAAAAACTAAAATGAGAGTTTTTCATGAAAATTTTTGTTCTTACAAAAGTTTTTCCCATATTTTTCTGAATAATCAAACAACCTATTACTTAAAACGTCTTCCCCTTCAGGTTCTCTGAAATTTTTTTTTTTTTTGAGAGATAGGTAGGTTCACTTAAATCTTTTTTTTTTAGACATAGATAACATGTTACTCGCTTTGTTTATTTTATTTAAAAATAAACTTTAACTGAAAATGTGAATCAACTAGGATTCAAACTCGGGGCTTCGGATACCAACGATTCAACCCTTTGCCATTTGTGCTAAAAGGGATGATCGGTAGGTTCTCTGAAATCTTGATTTTCTTTTATCTTCAAATCAAAATGTATGCCTCAGAAACTACTTTTGTTTCATGCAAACCAAGTACTAAGAACTATAATTTTCCTTTTAATATTGTTTCCTAATAAAATTATTCAACTAGTTTTAATAGTTTTATAAGAAATAGAAGCACCATCTAAAGCTACAAATACTTTTAAAAATACTAAGGTAACCCTTGATAGTTTTTTAAGAACTTTGGGCAACTTAGGCCAAAAGGCAATGAAAATAAAGTTTTTAGCAAATTGAAAGTCTGAAAAGTGTTTTTTGTTTTAAAAGGAAAACATCAAAACCGTTAGAATTTTAGTTCGCCACAATAATTAATTATCCGTACCAAAATTGGTAATATTACTGTTCTAAATAGAGGGGACACATAATTAAATCTGATTTCACTGAAGAGCTCGTTAATAAAAACATTTATGAGATGTTACAGCGAGTCATTAATACACTCCATATTTTGAAAACTTTAATAAAAGATCTGTTCCAATCTCAAAGTTTAGTGCACGAATCTCCAGGCTGCTTGGGAAGGGCGGATCCGGATTGGATGGTCCATCGGATGATGTGGTGGACCGAGTTCAATTACAGTTTGCATCCACGTGTGATGTATTTAGTTTCCATACCATCCTTTCATGCAATTAATAATAAAATAAAATAAAATTAATTAAATTAATTAATAATTAATAATTAATAATATTCGGACTGGGTAAATCACCTAAATTTGATTCACATAGATCTCGTGAAAAAATAGGAAGCCCCCAGGTGGGCCCCACCCATCCCTTAGTTGAGTCACAATGAGTGGTCAATTTTTATGTCCCAATATATCGGTCCCAGGGCTAAAGTGACCTATTCTAGGGTTTGTGAACCTCGACCGGCGCACGTTTACTCGAACCGGCGTAACGACCCGGTGCCATTGTCCTAAAACCTGGTCCAGTTTCAGACAATATTGACCGTTAGATCAATATCCAGGACACGATCAACGGTTGCTATTGGTTGACTTGTCCCGCGGGACACGCGCTGAGCCGATCATGCGGCCCACGGCGCATTAGATTCTGACTCGGACTTGCTAACGTGAGCCCGGTGGGGCCCAGTCCTCTGTACTACTCCCAATCTCTTTGAGAAACGGTTCGGTAGACTCGGTTTAGTGAATCATCCGTAAACCAATTAAATCTGCACCCTCCATCATAGCATCCTTTGAATCCAAACCGTCGAGATAACTCAAAATTTGTTATGTGAAGAATTATTTTCTTAAAAGTAGAGCAAAGGACATTGCGGTCCATAGGGTTCATGGTGGACCGTGTCCAGGGGATTATTTCTTCGTCTCATCCTCTTTCTTTATAGGCTTATATTCCCCACCCCTTCTCTCTCTTCCCCGCGCCCACTCTCTCTCTCTCTCTCTCTCTCTCTCACTCTCTCTCTCTCTCTCTCTCTATATATATATATATATATATATATATATATATTCAAGCGAACGAGTTAATTAGGGTTTCTTCTCGCCTCCGAGCTCCGCCTCCGCCTCCGCCCATGGCCGATCGCAACAATGCCGATTCACGCCGCCACCTCGCCGTGGTGACCCCGCCCCCGCCCCCTATCCCCAAAGGTTTACAACCCATGTCCCCTATACTCCGATCTCTCTCTGTGAGGAAAACCCTAGATTTCGTCCAGGCTCTTTTTGCGTGGATTCGTGGCACGATTTAGCCATATATGGCGCGAGACGTTCGGAGGCAGGGTTGTTGTTGATCGGTGATGGGGGTTTACGGGTTTAGGGTTTGGATTGATTCTTTCTCCTAGTTTTCCTTTTGAAAAGAATCGTTTTTGGTGCTAATTTGGGGAGGAGGAGGGATTTTGTTGCGCTGCGCTTCATATCGCGTCCCCATTATGGTTTAAGGTGGCGATTTTTAGATTCGTGGCGATTTTTTAGGGTTTGATGTGGAGATGTTCAGCTTTCGTGGGCAGAATCTCTTGTCCTTGCCATCATCGAAGGAAAAGCTATCTTCTTTTCACGGGACATCTACTTTATCTATTCTCGTTTCTTATAAATTGTCTGCTACTTCTGGAAAAATTCCTGAAGTTGTAGTTTTGGTGTTCAGCTCAGTAGGATTTAAGGTCCTTTTATATATTTCTTTACTACTTCTGTGCATTCCTAAATGATTATAGCAATGTTATCTTGTTGACTATATTATTGTTCAATATTGAGACATTCTATTTTGGCAGATGTTTTCTGATTTTTTGCTTATATTGGTCACCCCTTTTTTTTGGTTATGAGAAATGAGAATAGGGTCATTTCTTCATATTCATGTTTTGTTGATAGATGTAGATTATAAGCTTTGCTAACAATCATTATGTTCCTTTTAAGTTTTCTTTTCATGCATGTCCTACTGGCATAGTTCATAGTGATTTTAATGATTCATTTTCTTTCTTATGTTCCACTGCCATTGTCTCTTCTCTTGTTAGTCGAATCAATCCTACTGTTTAAGAAGGCAGTAGGCAGGAAAGATAGAGAGGTAGAGAGGGTAGTTTTCTGTCAGAAATGCCAACAGCCACTGAGATTTACAAGAGAGGCCTTATGGGTGTGCCTTTTCTTTCTTTTACTTTTTAGTTTAACAGTTTATCAACCATAAGTGTTGTCGTATTAGCTTTTTGCTTTTGCCTTTTTAATTTGACGTAGATATATTATACCAGGTAATTGCATTGCTTTGTCTTTCTATTTTTGTTTTTTACTTATTTCCCTGTTGTACATCTTGTTGTTCTGATGATCTCTTTTGATCTTTGCAGACGTACATGGAACTGACAATCTTCCTCTTTCTCCTCAGTGGCTTCTGCCAAAACCTGGGGAAAATAAACTTGGGACTGCACCTAGGGTAAAGAATTTCTTTGTGTCACCTTGTCTTATTCCCTTCTTACTCTAAAGTCTTGTGCCGGTTAAGCAAAAAATTTTTTTGGGTCATGTTGGAAAAAACAAAATCATCTTTGGTCGTGTTGGAACTATGTACCTCGCGTAGTTTATTTCCCTGTTCGGACATTAGATTTTGATCCCTGCTGCACCTCTGGTCTATGTAGGATTTCAATCAATATGGTACTCAGCCAGATACTGTGAAAAATGGTGAAGACCTTAACAATACTGGAAAGAGAAGGGATGTTTTCAGGCCTTCAATGCATGATGGTGAAACTGGGCGCCACGATCGGTGGCGTGATGAAGAAAGGGAGCCAAACTCTGCTATTCGTCGAGAGCGCTGGAGGGATGTCGATAAGGTTGAACGCTGGTCGGACAATTCCTCTAGACATTCTGGTGAATCTCGCCGTGCCATGTGGAGTGATTCTGGTAACAAGGAAGGCAATTATGATCAACGCCGTGAGAACAAGTGGAACACTCGTTGGGGGCCTGATGATAAGGAGCCTGAGAGCTGGCGTGAGAAGTGGGCCGACCCCTCTCATCTTTCAAGTCACGGAAAGGACACAAACAACCTTCATGAAAAGGATACAGACAGAGAAGACCATTATTCTCGGCAAAGGAGGTCAAACTATTCTGTCAGCCGTGGCAGGGGAGATCCTGTTTATCCCCCATCTCAGACACCACAGAAACCGTCCACTGTGTTTGGCTATGGTAGAGGGAGAACAGAAAATGAGAGTCCTGTAACTATTAGTGCTCGTGGGAAGCTTAACTCTAACAGTACTGTAAATAGTGGTTCTTCGCGGCCATTTCACCTAGGTTCTGCGCTTGACAAGTCTGATAGTGCGCCTGGAAATCCCTGTGTTAAATATAGTAGGATGAAATTGCTAGATGTATACAGGGTTACTGATCTTAAAAAAGTTAGAGCAAATCTAGATGGTTTCATTGAAGTTCCTCCTTTGACAGAACTGGAACCATTGGAGCCATTGGCACTTTCGGCTCCTACTTCCGAAGAATCAGTAATTGACTATGATGTTGCTTTATTATCGTAATTCAATTTTTGATGTTGCATGCTTCTTACTATTCTGCTTTATTGGTAGGTTATTTTGAAAGGCATCGACAAAGGTGATATCATAAGCAGTGGTGTACCTCAGGGTTCCAAAGATGGCTCTGTTGGCAGGAATATCTCTGATGCAATTCCACCAAAACAAGCTAAATTAGGTGGAAAGTTTTTTCTGATTTTATTGAATTGTGATCTGAAGGTGATCGTCTCCTTATTGCTAAATGGCCTGCTTTTAATTTTATCAGGTAGTAGGGAAGATAGGCCTGCTGCCATGGATGACTATAAAGATGACAATACTGACAATATGAAAGGTACCCATTTCGGCTCCTTTGAGAGTTCATTAGGTGAAAAACAATTACAGCACCATGGCTCTGAACAGAGAGTGGGATTAAATCTGAGGCAGTACTCATTCCAGGAGAAAACACAGAATGCTGACGGTATTGTCTTTGTGCCTTTAGATGCATCTCATAAACATTGTTTCTATTTGTCATAACTTTTCCCTCGAGTAAGTACAATATCCACATCCATAATTTACGTAAAGTATCTCGCATATGCTGAATCCAGCATTTAGTTATTTGTATGCTTTGGTCTGAGATACATTTACAGATTTACTAGCACCAAAACCTCTGCAATGATTGCTTTTGCCTATTACACTGGTTACTATTTCGGTCATCCACCATAGCATTTTGCACGCTGACATTCAGGCTACCAAGAGAGAGAGAAAAAAGAGATGTTCTTTGCCATTTGATTTTGTTTCGTAACTTTGAAACTGATTGGCGATCAAACATCCTAGCTTAAATGTAATCTTTTTTTTGTTTAATAATGTTTACTTGACATGCATGTGCTCAGCTTCTTGAACTGATGGTTAGCTATCATGTCACTTTGTTTACTTCATCTTCTCCTTCCTTCTTTTAATGTGCTTTCCTTTTTTGCCCCTTATTGCAGTTTTTTTGAACGTGCGATTTTAATATTATCAGTTGCACCACATATCCTAGAATCTCTAATGTCCCACCCTTTTTTTGCTCTCTTTAATGATTCAATAGGTATTCTTGAAAACCCTGATAAGCCAGCCATTATAGAAGCATCTAGGCCGGAAATTTCTCCATCACTTTATGTTGCCGGACCAAGGAGATCTCAATCGGTTGGAGATTATGCACTGGGCTCATCTCATGATTGGAAAGAGTTCTCTACTGAAAACGGACCACGGACATCTGAAATGAGCTGGTCTCAGTTACAAAAGGATGAATCTCACTGGCAAAAAGATGAAGGATTTGGTCCACAGCCAGACCCAAAAAATGACCCCAAGATTAAGAGGCAATTATCTGATGTCTTGAATAGAGAGGGTAAATCTAGTATCATGCTAGGGCATGAAGACTCTTATAATAGAAGGTTGCAAGCACATCCTTCTCCAGAAGAGCTTTCTTTATATTATAAAGACCCACAAGGCCAAATTCAAGGCCCTTTCTCTGGAAGCGACTTAATCGGGTGGTTTGAGGCGGGGTATTTTGGTATTGATTTGCTAGTTCGGCTGTCAAGTGCTCCACCTGATGCTCCTTTCTCTTTACTTGGGGATGTTATGCCCCACCTACGAGCGAAGGCAAGGCCCCCACCAGGCTTTGGCACTGCTGCCAAGCCTAATGAATTGTCAGAGATTTCCATTCCCTCAAAATTTGCTGGTTCTACAAATATTCATGCGGGCATGGGGGATGTTGATATTCTCAACAATGGGTCCAGAATCAGGAAAGATGCTGCAACTGAAGCACAAAACCGGTTCATAGAGTCATTAATGTCTGGCAGCATAAGCAGTTCCCCATTAGAGAAAATAGCTCTTACTGGAGGTTAGCACTTTATAGGAATGTTCTTTATGTTTTTTAACATTATTTATAGGGGATATTACATATTTTCATCTCTACAGAATCTGAGTTATCATACATCATTTGAAAATTCAGATTCTTGCAAGTTACCTTATCTTAAGCTGCACAGTCATCTGATGTGGGGAAGCGGGTTTTGTTTTAGAAAAGGGTTTTTCAAAGAATATCATCCTTGAAACTACAAAAGGTGTATGCATAGGAAATTAAGTTATTGGAGGGCATATGAAATTTCTGATTTTTCTAGTTATATTTATATGTAGTTATATAATCTTGCTGGGATACTTACATGTAATGCAAGTATTCTAAATTCTAATATTTCTTGTGTTAATTTGGATATGAATTCTTGACAATAGGTGAAGTCTCTGTCTTCTTAGGCTGCCTATACATGCATGCGTTCGGTGCTTACATATTTTCTTTTATCCGGTTCAACTTTTTTGAATCTATAGGTATGCAAGAATATGGTGGGAGCAGTGCAGTGGGTGGTGAAAGTGAGAATGATGTGAATTATCTCTTGGCCCAGAGAAGATTGTTGGAAAGGCAGAAATCTTCATCAAATTCTCTTCAATTTTGGCCAGGAAGAGATGTCACACAGATGGTACCAAATATAAATGCAGTCTCTGATTCGTCTCCTTTGCACTCGAAGTTGCTTCCTCCCATGGGAGACGCTTCTCGCCAGATCCTTCAATCTCCTCAACAAGTGGACTTGCTATCCATCCTCCACTCAGCAGCAGATAAACCTCAAAACCCAGCTATATCTGGATTACCTTTATGGTCGAATTTCCCCGAAGCTCGAAACATGAGTAACACATTACACGGTAATGGCATGGGAATCTCTCAGAACCCAATAAGCATGCAACACAATCTAAATATACCTCCACAAATTGGGGTGGGTAATCAACAGCAAAGGTTGCTGCAACAAAACCAACCACCTTTGCCTCATTTAAGCCCTCAACCTATTGATATTGCTCCTGCCTTGCTTCCACCAGACAAGCTACCCTCTGAAATTCCTCAAGATCCACAATTATTAAGCTTATTGCAACAGCAGTATCTTCTGTCACAACTGCAGATGCAGGCTCAGACTTCTGTTACCCCTCAGCTTTCTTTGCTGGATAAGTTCTTAACGATTAAGCAGCAGCAGGAGCAGCAAAAGCTACAAGAGCAACAGAAGCAGCAGTTGCTGCTGCAGCAACAGCAGCAGCTGCTTTCGCAGGTTCTATCCGGGAATCAACATCTTCTTGATCCTTCCTATGGGCAAATAGGTAATTCTTCTCTAGATCTTCTAGCGCTTCAAAGAGCGCAAGAGGCTCTTCAGATCAATCAACAGATGTCTATACAAAGTTTGCTCGATCCACAACCACCTAATCGTCCGGATGTGAGTTTGGGTATTTCGCCTGCAAATTTGCCCCATCACATCCTCAATCATGTACCTTCAAAAGAATGGGACACTTCTCTTCCACAGCAGGCTGAAAATATTGTGAATGCCGATACTGCAACAGTATCAGCAATGGCTGGTAGTTTGCCTCTGATGAAAGATATAGAGAGAGATGAACAGGAGGATATCCTGGAAAAGAACAACCAAGGGTTGGAAAATGCTGGAGCAGAACATAAGACACTTTCAGTGTCTCAATCTAGTGAAGTCATTGCCCCAGCTTGTTCTGAAGCCAAGGACACTGCTGAATCTAAGGCCAATGATCCAGGATCTTCCGATCGTTTAACTTATTTATCCGATCAGGTTCATGATATGAAGCTCTCTTTGAAAGAAGTTTCAGAGCAAATTCGTCCTGATTCATCTTTGGCGAAAGAAACAAAGAGCGTAGAGACACCAGAAGTAAAGAAAACTTCAGAAAAGAAATCAAAGAAGCAAAAGAACTCGAAGGCACAATCGGCAGCAGATGCTGCTGGGAAAGGACAATCAAAGACAACTCAATCTAAAGTGGCCTCTGAAGTTGAGGGTTCAGATGCTGTTGTCACTGCTGCTAAACCAGAAATGCTGAATGATACGGAGGGATCTGCAGCTGGGGCTTCAGTGGAGGAAGGTGAACTGGATTTTATAAAAGCTGAGCTACCTTCTTCCAAAAATGATAGTGTTCGGAATGAAGTTGATCGTGGGGAACTTGTTAACTTATCATCGAATGCACAAACCGCTTCTAGTCATCGCGCATGGAAGCCTGCATTTGGGCTTAGACCTAAATCACTGTTGGAAATTCAAGCTGAAGAGCAACTAAGGGCGCAGAGGGAAGCAATGCCTGCTGAATTTGCCAAACCAGCTGCTCCAACCAGTGTTTCATCCTCGGTTCCTTGGAGTGGTGTAGTGCCCACTTTGGAGCCTAAATTCAATCCAGATGTCACTCAACAAGTTGTGGGTAGCTCAGGAAATGCTGCAAATTCAAAGAGCAAGAAAAGCCCTTTGCATGATCTATTGGCAGAAGAAGTCTTGGCCAAGTCAAATGAAGTTGAAAAAGATCTTGGTGGCAGCAATACTAAAACAGACATGGTAGTTCTTGATGATGATGATTTCATCGAGGCTAAGGACTCCAAGAAAAACCGTAAAAAGGCATCAAAGGCTAAAGGTGCTGGACTCAAGTCCCCTTCACCTGTTGGTTCACTTGATCAAACTGCCACATCTGTCCGTACAGAGAAGGGCAAATCAACTCAAAAGACACAAGAGAGAGAAATATCACCTGCTCCTCCCTCTGGTCCATCTCTTGGTGATTTTGTTCTCTGGAAGGAGGATCAAACTGTCTCTGCACCAGCTCCAGCTTGGTCCGCCGACCCTGTGAATCTTCAAAAGCCCTTGTCCTTGAGAGAAATTCAGAGGGAACAGGAGCGAAAGGCGGCTTCAATCCAGCAGCAAATCCCTATACCGTCTGCCACAAAACAACAGCCAACGCGTGGGAATCGCGGAAGTGGGTCTTCGTGGCAGTTTTCTGGGTCATCTCCTTCTAATAAGGCTGCAGCTCCCATCCAGACCAGTTCACATGTTTCTTCTGTTTCAAAATCTAAAGGTGAAGATGATTTATTCTGGGGTCCTCCGGAGCAGTCCAAACAGGAAGCAAAGCAGTAAGTAGTAGCATCCACTTTTTATATTGATTGTCTGTCAATCCATTATGTTGCCCTTCACTGCATGCGCATCATATTAAACACTAAAGCCTCTGTTTAGCATATGACTATGTATGGATTTGAAAGAAGAAACAACTTTTGCAACACATGTCGGATATCACCTAGTTTCTTCCAGGTCTTATTATGCTAGCTTCTGGGCATCTTAATCTCCACACCATGGTGTGGAATAGATGTCTCTCATTTAATCATCTTGAGTTATTCTTTTTGCTTGCCGGATGCTGAAATACAAACACATTGCTGATTTCTTTGTTGGAAGCAGGCTGACTTAGCTGTCTCTTTCAAATGGGTTATAAAAGTACTTGCTTGTTATGCTGAATAATCTGAGGGGTTTGGATTGTTACAATTGAAACTATTGAGGATGGAATTGAAATCAAAATCAAACTACGAGGGCTAAATTTGTAATTAACCCCTTAAAAAAAATGGAGAGCACATACTGAAGCAGATTTTTTACTGATGTATAAACTTAGTAATGGTTTTGATTGGATTAATTGGAAACAGGTCGGATTTCCCATCCCTATCAAACCAGAGTGGCTGGGGAGTCAAAGGCAGCTTCGCGAAAGGAGCACTGTCAGTGGCACCGAGTCGTCAGAAGTCACAGAGTGGTAAATTGCCTCTTTCTTCCCCACCCACCTCCTCTGGGTTGTCGATTGCAAAAGGGAGCAAAGATGCATCAAGCAAGCAATCAGGTTAATCTTATAAGTGTCAGTTTCTCTCGACTAACTTAACTGAATTTGCTGGTGATTACATTGTGTTTCTAAGATTCTGTATGCTTGCAGACGCTGTGGACTTCAGGAATTGGTGCGAAAGCGAGTGGGTCAAGCTGACAGGAACAAATGGTATTGAGTTTTAACCAATCTGGCTTTTTTTTTTTTTATGCTATACAGATACACACAGCCTGCATGTATTTCTGAAAACACTGGCTTGTTCCGTTCCTACATTGGATCTGCTTTGATACCCATGCGCACACATTTTGAAAGACGATTGTGTGGGACTGTTGACACGGTTACTTGGCACTTCTCTTGAAGCACTTGTGAGCGGATCTTGATTCTTGACTTGGATCTGATGCGTGAAGTTGGAAACACTTGGAAACCAGTGCTTTTAGAAGAACCCTACTGCAACTACACATAACACAACACGCACACACAATGATCATTTTGCGTCTTTTGTGCTTGTGAAGCAGAATAAAATCTAATGCGTTCTTATTATATCAGATACCAGCTTCTTAGAATACTGCATAAAGCAGTCGGCATCAGAGGCTGAAACACTCCTGAGAGAGAACCTTGGCTCACTGGATCGCAACTACGAGTTCATCGATAAGTTCCTAAATTATAAAGCTTTCTTATCATCCGAAGTTGTGGAGATGGCCTTTCAACTTAAAATCTCACGCCCCACGGGCGCGGACGATGCTGATACGGAAGCCGGAGCTGACGGTGCAGCCAAAGGGGGCGGCGGAAAGAAGAAAGCGAAGAAAGGGAAGAAGGTGAGCCTGTCGGCTCTAGGGTTTAATGTGGTCAGCAACCGTATTATGATGGGTGAGATCCAGAACGTCGACGATTGAGGCGGTGAGAGCGCGGGGGAGAGCGCGGGGGATGAGTGTATATACATTATCTTTTGTTTACCCTTTCTGTAAATGTTCAACCTTTTTTTTCTTTTTCTTTTTTTTCCCCCTTTTTTCGTGCTTTCCTGGGACCTTTCTGTCCCCAAAGGAGCCCTTCTATAGAGCAGTAGTTGCAGGTCCGATGTGTCATCAGCTGAAGCGGTTTTGTGGGAACTCATAGCAGCTCTTAATGCTTATTTTGAGAAAGTAAGCTTAGAAGAGGGATTATTAATTCTATTGTGTGAGCTGTTATTTTTGCTTATTTGCCTGTTGATTTCGGAAATCGCTCTGCTAATGATAGAATACAGGATGATAATCCAGATGTTAGTATAGTGATGCACCGGCCTTGCTCTGTATAACAAATTTTATATAATTTGATGTACTGGTAGATGGACTTAGTTTTAAAATTGAGAAAAAAAATAAGTTACTGTTTACTTGTTCAGTTTTTCTGTAGTTGTTGAATAAATTTGCAGAGACTACAGGCTGTGTATCATCCATTTGTAACACCATCAAGTATAACTATATACTTCTTTTAGAAAGTAACAATTTCACAGAGGCCATAAATTATAATTTATAATAGAAAAAAGCATCAACCAGTAACAAATTTTTCCAATTTTTACATACATTGACTCGACAGTCTTATAAATTGTAGTAGTAAAGGGTAAGTAAACAAAGCATATCTCCAAGAGTAATGCTTATCTATACACCCAAAAAATTGTTTCAAGACTTGCACTCTCTCGTCCAACAATTTAGACACTCTTTTTATATTATTGATCTTTAAAAAAATAATGACTAGCATGAAAAAGAGTAGTCTTTCAATTTGTTAATATTTAAAAAAATTAAAAAGACTAGTATAAAAAGAGTGGCCTATGGATTGCTAATATTAAAAAAATTAGTAAGGCTAGTATGGAAAAAGAGAGTGGCCTATGGATGAGAGGATATAAAATTTATAGCGACTTTTTCGTTGTACAAATAACATTTCTCGTTCTCCAAGTTTACAAGTCACATGTCATAAGAAATTCTCGCGAGTTTACAAGTCACATATCATAAGAAATTGATCCACTACTAGCAAGCAAACAGCTCTTGATTCTCCATCAGGAGGAATTCTACACTGTCACACTTGCACCACGTCATCAATAACAAGCCAATCATATTCCTTCTTTTCAAACGAAAGTACAATAAAAACATTTTTTTACAATAATGATGGGACATATACTCTTAAAAGAAGACATTTAATTGATTTGTTACGCCACGTCACCAATATACCCGTTGTATTTTAGAATTTTTCCTCCACCAGAGGCAGCTCCCTATAAATAGAGAGAGGTCTCTCTATCTGTTTAGAGATAAAGGGAGGGGGAGAGTTTGGAGTAGAATTACTCATCTCATATTGAGTCTTCTCTGTATTTATTAGTATTGACATAATATATGCAACAAACACAACAGTAGAAAATATATATATTAAAAAAAAAAATTCCTTGCCTTCTAGCACCAGTTAACTATGATAATGATGCAGGCCAGTTCTTACTCCATCTAGCTTTTTTATTTGACTAATCAATCGGAACCACAAAGCCATCGTTTATTTACATCTAAAATCTTTATTGTGCAAAAATATTAGCTGGTCACTGCATAGCCCTAAACTGAGTCCACTAATATCCACACTGGATTATGTTCAAAACAACTAGAAGATCACAGCTTTGATCATCACTCTGTCAGGTTTTTATGCAAAATTTGACCGAAAAAAGGAACCTTTCAAAAAGTTGTCTACCAAGTTCACTGGGTTGTACTTATTAACCAGGCTGGCTCACTACTTGATCCTGAAGCTTCAGTGAGCATGTGCTGTGGCTTGTCCTGATTTCCTGCCCAAATAAATAACAACATCAACAAATGAAATGAGAACTCAAAAACTACAACAGTAGAAGCTTGAAGTTACTTACTGCTAACTATGTTTGCAAAAGGAAACCTAAAATGGAATGCCAGCATAAGTGGGAGTTTTTTTTAATGCTGTTGTTGAGATTAACCGACATCTCATGTTGTTTGTATAATAGCACATTAACAGACTGCTGGTGGGGTGATCAATATCTCCACTCGAGAAAAGAAAAGGAAAAAGAGTTATCACGAAATAGTTAATTAAGAGTTATCATAAAGTTACCAGAATTACTAACTATGATGAAGCTCGCGCAACTAATGTTCAAAACCAACAAAAACAGAAGTCAAAATATTATTCAACCCAACTTTGCAGAGTAAATTGGAAGATATCTCGGTGTCCACATCAAACTTTAGTTTTTAAGACGAAAATAAACGGGCCTAAGCTCATCGATGATTGCATAATTAGGTCATACAAAATCAGACTAACAAGAACTAAAAGGGATAATGGAAGCAATTTTAGTAGATGTTAGGGGGATTCAATGCACCTAGATCTGTGACGGTTTGAAAGATTGTATTAAATTATATTTGGTATATGAGCAGAAGCCTCCAAAAAGATATTAACAGTTTCAACAAAGATATACTTCATATTCACATTTGCAACGTTAGCAAATCACCCAAGCATATAGCAGTAAGTAGTTATCTAAATTCTAGTTTCTTAACTAATAAAATCAACCCTATGATGCAACGGTCAATGGGCTTTTGGAAACAGAGGAAGCAATCCTACAAAATATCTGCTCCTAGTATTGTACATATGGTTGCCAGTGGAATTAGTTTATTTTTCTTTTAAATTCAAACATGACATTTAACAGGTAGTCAAATATAGAAGAGTAAAGCAATCGGTAATCAGCATGGATATAAAGCTGACTTAGACATTACTCTTGCAAACAATGGTTTCAACAAACTTAGATTGAAGAGGACTACAGGGATTAATGGTAGCAGTTCTGGGGCCTTGTAATGGGGAGTCAATATACAACAATTAAGATTATAAGATGATGTTGATAAAAGAACAGCGATGCCAATAAAGCTATGTACAGACAATTGGCTTAATTATGAAAAGGGAGAGAGAGAGAGAGAGAGAGAGAGATTGTTCACTAAATTGAGGATAGAGTTACTACATTATTGTCACTGTAGTCTCAGAGATATGGTAAAGTAATAAAAGATCTATTTAATCTCAGAATTAACAACAAATTAGTAATAGGCATGTAGCCTACTTAAATTATAGCCTCGTCAAACAATCCCTTTCAATCATGCTTAGGTTCAAAACTTGTACAAAATTTAATCACAAAAACTGCCAAATCAACATATAAAATGCAGGTCGTAACTTACTTTGTTAAATAGAGAAATATATACGAAAAAAGATTAAATATCAAAGTTCGATTTTATCGACTCGAATGTTCCCAAACTATAAGTGGTCTCAAAAGGATACTTTGTGATGCAACGCAAATACATTGCATATATTTACTTCCCACATAAAGCCACCTACATAGTGCAAGTGATATTTAAGCAGGACACTGTAATTTTACACACATTTGAACACATCTCCATTCTATATGCTGATAAAAACAGTCAACAATACACATGTTCAGCATCAATTCCGAGTCCTAATTTACTTTGCAAAATAATCATGAAAAAGAGAGCTAAAATTGTATGGAGGACCCCTCAACTATAGCCCATTCTCAAACAAACCCCTCAACTTCAATTTTTTAATTATGCCATTACACTTTGTTAAATTCAGCGACAATCAATTATTACCAGTTAATTAATCCAGCTATATTTGTTATAAATTGATTAAAACTATTAAATTTGATAAAATTATCAAAAAAAAAAAGCAAAGAAGGATAAAATCGTTAACTTTTTTCTGGGTTCAAATCTCTTAATTCCAAACAAAGCAAAATTTCAAAAAAGGTGTCAGTTTCAGAATAGGCTACAGTAGAGCGTCTCTGTCTCTCTACATTTATTATTATTAAAATTTAAGCTAAAACAGTAAATAAAAAAAAACATAGAGAGGAGGAGGAGGCTAATGAGCCCTAGTATGATCTTACCCTTCGTCTTCTTCCTCCTCCTCCTCCTTTATCAAGGGGGAATCCTCCTCCTCGTCGAGCTGGTTCATGGGGAGCACCGAGGCGAGGGTGTTGATGTGCGCCACGTACTCGGCCTCCCCGGGGCTCGGCCTCGGCCCCGCCGCGGCGATCACCCGCGCGCGGCGGCTCGCCACGTCCACCGCCACCACGTCCCCCCGCACCCACGCCACCACCTCCATCTCCGCCCCGTGCGACCTCAGCGGCCTCGGCCGCTCCCTGAACGACCCCGCCGCCGCCCCGACGGGGATCGACCCCACCTCCGCCCACTCGTCCCCCTCCCCGAGCGTGTACGCCACCGCCGCCTCCTCCGTCGCCGCCACGCAGCGCAGCGCGGCGCCGCCCCCGCCCCCGCCGAGCTCCCACCACTCGTCCCCCTCCCAACCCACCGCGGCGGGGCAGGGGAAAACCCTAGCCCGGTCCGCGGCGGGGTCGTAGCCCACCACCGTCCCGATCGCCGTCCTCCAGTACGCTCCGCCGCGCGCCGCCACGCCGGACCCCGCCACCAGCCCCTCCGCCGGCGCCGCCGCCCCGCCGGACACCCACCACCCCCCCGCCGCCGACGAGAACGTCTCGAACCCGTACACTCCCGTCCCCCTCCCCGCCTCGAACGCGCACACCAGCGCGTAGTCGCACCGGAAGTTGTAGTGCGACGGGTCGAATATCAGCACCAGGGCGTGGGCCCGGGGGTCGAAGGGGAGGAAGCGCGGCGGGGAGGAGGACGCGTGGCGGCGGTCGAGGAGGAAGAGGCCGGAGGGGCGGGAGAGGTGGGACCCGGCCTGGGAGTGGGCGAAGATGGGGGACGAGATGACGGCGGCCCAGGACGGGTGCACGGAGCGGAACCGGAGGAGGGCTGCAGGCGGGAGATAGCGGAGGGCCTGGTCCCGGATCACGGCCGCCAGGGGCCGGTTGATCGCGCCGATCAGATCGCCCACCCGCGCCCGCAGCCGCTCGCGCTGCGCCGCTCGCCTGGCGCGCCGCGCCGCCTGCAGCGCGATCGCCTCCTCGCCCGCGTCGCCCATATTGCCCACCGATCGATCCACCCCGTTGATGCTCTTGCTCTTGCTGTTGCTGTTTACTTGTACTACTACGACTACTATAACAACAACAACAACAACAACAACGGAGGAGGAGTTGTGTGGTTTATGGAGAAAAAGAGGAGAGATGGGGAGAGTGGATCGTGGCGATTAACGACGACGACGACGACGACGACGACCTCGCCAAAGTCTACATGGGAAACAATATATAAATAAATATATATAGGGTTAGAACTACTGTACTATCACAAGCATAAAGTATTCGATGCTTTTGATTTTTTGACCTTTGGATCAAAAGTTAAATGGTTGAGATGATTGCGGTCCTCTCCAAGGTTGAATAATATTTCTAGGATTAAATGGTTTCCATAAAGTAATAATATTAATCAAAAAATTTATAAATAATTAAAAAAATTGATTTAATATATATATATATATATATAATTAGACTAAAATACTAACAATAGCACCAAAAGTTATTGATGCTATTAGATTTTTAACCCTTAAATTGAGAAATGTACGGTTAGGATGATGTGGGCCCTCTAGGGTTGAGTGAGTGGTTGGTTTAATAGTATAATCTAACAGATGAAAATAATCAAAATGTTAAATCTAACGGTGAAAAACTCGACAATACAAAGTTCTTGATACGGCAGTTGGAGAAGTGATCTCCTAAGAATTGGAAAAATAACTTTTGAAAAATTAGCCTACCGCCGCCCCTAACACAAGAGACAAATGACTTGATTGATACTTAAAATTTTAAATTCGAATTCTAAAATTAATTCATTTTTTCATGACAAAGTGATTTTTATGAATTAATTTTATAACGTTGTTTTGTATTTTTTTTTTTTTTTACTGTTTGTAAATAATAATTTTTTTAACTAAGTTTTATTTTAAAATCATTCAAAATTTAAATTTAAATTTTAAAACTTAAAATATGAAATTTAATATTTAAAACTTAATTTTCTAAATTTGAACTTAAATTTAAATTTGAAAATTTTAAATTAAAATTAAATTTGAAGTTCGAGTCCAAAATTAGAAACAGATTTTAGCTACTTATAATTTTAGGCCTTTAAATAAGAAAACTGATTCTTAAAAATCAGAGTCAGATTTCGAAATAGAGATTACTAAATGCTCAATTGGGAGAAAAATTATTTTTGGTTCGAAAATTACTTTCTATCGACGTAGAGATGATGTTGGAATTTTCAGATATTTTCCTAGAAAAATAGTAAATTTACATCGCATTTTTCAGATATTTCAGATATTTCCCTACATAAATAGTAAATTAACCTAGATATTTTGGAAATAGGAAATAGTATTTAAAGTTTACACAAAAACTTTTTGAAGAAAATAATATATTTGTCATTACTTTTATCTCTTTTATTTTTCTATTGTGTTTTTTCTTTTTTTTGAGGTACGAGAATGTAGGCACTTTCCTAGAATTCTTATTAATTTCCTCCAAAATTTATAATAAACACTAAACTTTTTGAAGAAAATAATATATTTGTCATTACTTTTATCTCTTTTATTTTTCTATTGTGTTTTTTCTTTTTTTTGAGGTACGAGAATGTAGGCACTTTCCTGGAAAAAAAAAAAAAGTTTAGTGTTTATTATAAATTTTGGAGGAAATTAATAAGAATTCTAGTAGTAAATTATGGGTCGAATGAGAGAAGTTAATTAAAAATAATATATTCATTATTATTTTTTAAAAAAATAAAGAATATATTCTTAAAAATTAATTATTTTTGGGATTAATATATTGGGAAAAATTCAAATATCCCTCTTGTGGTTTCACTTTTTCTCACTTTAGTATCATATGGTTTAAAGTGTATCAAGTTAGTACCATGTGGTTTTGCACTTTTTTATTTTAGTATTATATGGTTTAAAGTGTATCAAGTTAGTACCCTATGGTTTCGTAGTTTATCACTTTAGTATCCTGTGGTTTCTCACTTTACCACTCCAGTACTCTGTAGTTTAAAAATCACAGGATACTAACTTGCTATAAAAATAAAATCACAGAATACTAACTTGATACAAAAATAAACCACAGAGTACTAACTTGATACACTTTAAACCACATGGTACTTAAGTGATAAAGTAAGAAAACATATGGTACTAACTTAATACACTTTAAATTATAGGGTTCTAAGATAAAAAAGGTGAAAACACATGGAATTTTTTGAAGTTAGGGAAAACTTTCCTAATAATATTTGAAGAAACGTGACGTTCAAGGAAGATATCGTCATAAGTCTACGTTGGAAAGTATTTGTAATTGGAAAATTTTATTCATTTTTAATGATAAGGAGTATATTGTATAAGGAAACTGGATTTATTTGGATTAAAATAATATATAAGTGGGCCCTCACATAAAATAGTGAATACGATGTCTAAGCAGTAAATGGTACTGTTTTTTTTATTATTATTATTTTTTAACCAAAAATTTAAAATAGTGTTGGTGTTTCAAAACCTGCTGGTGTGAATAAAAATGTTACATGTCAAAACCTACACCTGATGTATAAATACCCTCCATACACTATATTTAATATTCGATAACAAATATTTTAAAAATCCAACTCGATAGATTAAAAAAAATCAATCGCGAGATAAAAATAAAATAAATTTAATTTAATTAAAAAAAGTAAAGTTCGAGTTCCTATTTCAAAATTTCAAAAGTGGTGTGGGGTCTCTATCATCATAAACTTTTGAAGAAGCACCTTTCACTAACGCGGTAACACACAAATGCACGTAAAAGCAGAAACTTAACGCCCAAGAATTCAACGTAGGATGGTGCCCAAAAGTAAGGTAACAGCTTTATACTTTAAAAAATTTTAAAAAAAACTTTAAAATATTTTTACTTTTTTATTTTTATACTAATTATTATAATAATAACCATCACGGAAAAAACATATGAGCACAAGGAATCTCTTCAACATATGATATACATCGACATAAACAAGATATTACTATATCTTATTATTCATATTTGCCTTGAAAATAATTGAAGATACACTATTGAAAACTTAATATTAATTCATTTTACATCATTTAACCAAAACTCTGACCCAATTTTATTGGCTTTAATATTAGGAAAATAATATGATATTGAGTTTAAGGGGGCGTTTGGATTGAACGAATCTGTAGATCCAACATAACTCATGTGCAGTAGTATATGAGTTTTTCTGAAGTGCGATTATTTTTTTATTGTTTGTTTTGACGTAACTTGTACAATTTGAAAATTAAATTTAACTACTTCTTTTATTTATTTTGATGTAATTTAATACCGGTAAAATTAGTTTTTTAAAATTATTTAATAATTATTTTAGAAAATAATAAATATTTTAGAGAAAGCTAAGTGTGATGGATGTTGAGTTCAACACTTTAGGAAAAAAAAAAAAAATCGAAAGAACATAAAATGAAGATCTAACATAACTTGGGTTATACTATAACTTGAGTTATACTATATTTTTGACTTATATCAAAATAAATATAAAAAATAATAGAATTTAGGTTACATCCCTCCACTTAAGTCAAAATAAAGTGCCCTAAATGGTTGAAAGTATTTAGAATAGAAATCAAACAGTATCATTGAATGCTAAACTTTCAAAAGAAAGTAAAGAAAAAGGAGAGAGAGAGAGAGAGAGAGAGAGAGAGAGAGAGAGTCAGAAAGAGAAGTACTCCCACACTGGGAAAGACCATCTAACAAAGAAAGTAGGAAGAAGCTAATAACTGATGCTGAAAAAGTGAAAATATATCATAAGTCAAACCAAGCATTTTGTCTAACATATAATCAGCAGAATAGTCAATTAATACTGCACCAAGATCTCAACAGATAACATTGCATACACTTCTTAATCAAAAGAAACAAGCCTTAATAGATGAAGATATGGAAAAGCAGGCCAATATAGAGACCTTTTTCTTTTTCTTTTTTTTTTTTTGGAGAGAGAGAGAGAGATAGGTAGCACGCTACCCGCTTCGTTTATTTGATTTAAAAATAAACTTAGCTGAAAATATAAATCAACTAGAATTCGAACTTAGGTCTCGGGTACCAACCACCAAATCCTTTGCCACTTGCTCTAGAGGCTTTTATTAATAATATAATATAATATAAAATTTATCTGAAATATATATCATTTTAATTTTGATACCCAACATTTCAAAATTTTAATTTTACTATCTAATTTTTCAATTCGTTTTATTTAAATCAGTTTAACTTTAACTTTAAAATTTAAGCTAAGTACGTACTTTAATAAATTTATAATTGCAAAAATTATATGAAATATACTAACTATCTATAAAGATAAACGACACACTCAAATTTAAAGTCAAACTCATTTAAATCAAATAAATTGAAATGTTGAATAGTAAAATCAAAATTTTAAAAAAACAGATGACCAAATCGATATGATAAAGAAAAAAAGAGCTACCGTATATCTCTAAATAAGATATAAATTTTACACCTCATCCATCCGAGAGTCGATACTCTTTTGCTAGTGTTGTCAATTTTTTTTTCCTAATACTAAAAACACTTCAAAAAAATCTTAAACACTTCAAGGAGTGAATGTAAAATTTACACCATAATGATCTACCACAAGAAAGCACTAAGAGAGAGAAACAGAGTTTTACCATAATAATCTACCCAAATATTCCAACTACAAAAAATAATGCATGGATAAATATCTTGTATTCATCTTCTATCTATTGATTGAGGTAATCTATAGATAAAAAATGTCATTTAAAATTAAAAAAATGCTACCAAGATAAACACCAAAGCTGAAGAAAACCTCAGTAATTCTCAAAACAGTAATGTTCGCTGTACTATGGAAGGTTGGGCAAAATATTACTGATGATTCGGGATTATTTGCGTAATCGTCAGTTGCTTTAGCATTATAGGTTCTTCGCCTTTTCTGGTGTGGTAATTGAAAGTTCAAATGCTGAATGCGAACTCACCAATAATATTTTTCGGAATCTTCGCATAGCAAAGCCTACAACATTAGTACCCATCTTTTTCAAAACGCTTTAGTCTACATATTAAGTACCCATTTTTCAAAATGTTCATACATGTTCAACCACTGGTGGTGTTAAGGGGCCTCGAGCTCTCATTACTCTTACCATTAATATTACCTTCTTCATCCCTCTTCCTCTTATTCGGCGTAGAGTGTGGATTTGGTGGGGCGCCATTGCAGCTCTGATCTTTCCCGTGCTCATCAAGCTCTTCGCCTTCACTTTCTTCTTCATTGCTCTGAACGAAAAGTTTCGGAGTGAATAGAGATATGAAATAATAGAAACAAACATGAAAAATAGGATATGGAATCACATAAAGATTATATCAACCAAAACAAGAACAATATCAATTAAATGCACCCTCCCCAAAAAATAAAAAGAAAAAGGAGAAAATAGCTGACGAAAAAGAAGATGAAAGTCCCAATTATCTGAAAAGTTGCGAGTCTATATGACGACTTTTTAAACATCAGGTGCACTATAGATGTGTGTAAAGTTACCAATGCGAACTTCACCTGTTGAAGTACAAAGCAAGAATCCGGTGAAAGTTATCTGAAATATGACATATTAAAAGTAACGAAAAGATATTCCAACTCAAAACATTGTGGCAACATAGGAGTGAGATCTGCCAATTATCTAAATTTTCCCAAACGAATCAATTCTGCATATCGGCTCAATTCTGCAGTTCATCATATCTTTCTTTACAGTTCTGCCCTAGTCATTAGGGGCTATGGAGAAGGTGAGAAGTGAAAACATACTATACCTGCATATTTGTTCAGCTTCCTACTCTAGTTTTACTCAAGTCAAATTAGCACCCCATTCTATGATAAGTGGGATCAGCTGTTCAACCTCTTTGTTGCCTTCAAAAAAGTTTTAGATCTTGTCAAGTTTACCTAAAACAACCTGCCTTGTCTTTTAGGCTTAGGACAGGTTGTACAGAAGTAAAACCCAATCTGATGAAAGAATGGAACTACAATAAACAAATATGAACTGAAAAAAATCACATCCAAAGAGCAAGCTTGTTAGATTAAGAGCGGCGGCATTACCCAACAATAGTTAAAGAATCAAATATATACTCTAATTGTTTAGCCATAGATAGCATTAACCTAGAAAGAACTACTTTAGCGTAAAAGGAATTAGTAAAACAAGAGAGCATTAAAACACTGTTTAATAGTAAATTACCAAATTGGCTAGCCAATCCAAACAAGCGAAGAACACATGACAATTGTGGATGGTGGGATCTTGTGTATTTGTAAATGGGAAATGTCAGCATATGAAGTGAACATCTGCTAAAAGCTGAACAAATAAGCATACAACTATTGCTACTAGTAATAATAAACATTTAGGCACATCACATTATAATAAATTCTACCAGTTTTACAGTAGAAAATTATATAGATAATTTGTTCTTCATGATTATTTGGTATATCAAACGAGTAATTAATTAGCAAATGAACTTTAGACTGAAGGGAAAAATGAAAATAACGAACCCTGGATTTTCTGGGTAAATTATGTTGTCAAATACATGCAATAGGTTCACACAATGCAGCAATGAAGGACTAAACTAAACAGATCCGTAGCAGGATCAAATGCAGCTAAAGATAGTTAGATAGAAAAGAAAACTAGATCTCACCTCATCGTCTTCGCCTTCTCCGTCACTCCCCTCTCCATCCTCCTCCTCCTCCTCCTCCTCATCCTCTCCTTCCTCCTCGTCGATCTCCTCTTCATCCGCCTCTTCGTCCTCTTCCTCGTCCTCCTCCTCATCGTCCGAATCCAACCTCTCCTTCCCATCCGCATCGATCTTATCCAGGTACTTCAACGACGGTATCATCCCGAACACCTTGGACCTGTAACCCTCGACCCTCGTCACTGGGCACTCGTAGAGATCGAGGGACTCGAGCCCCAGCGCCGCGAGGGGGGCGAGGTCCTCGGCCGCCGCGATCCGGTTGTTGGAGAGGTCGAGGTGGCGGAGCGCGGCGAGCCCCGCGGCGGCGAGCGCGGCGAGCCCTCCGGCGACGCGGTTGTCGGAGAGGACGAGGCGCCGGAGCCGCGGGAGGCGCGGGAACCCCTCGAGCGTGCAGAGGCGAACGTTGGCGAGGGAGAGGAGCTCGAGCGACGGGAACCGCTCGAGGAGCGGCGGCGCGGGGAGGCGACCGTTGGAGCACTTCACGGCGCCGTCGAGGGTTAGGGTTCGCGGCGGCGGCGGCGGCGGCGCCGCGGAGGTAGATGGCTTGAGGGCCGCGGCTACGGCGTCCTCCCACGCCTTGTCCATGGCCGTGAGGATGAAACCCTAACCCTAACCCTAACCCTAACCCTAGTCGATGGCGGCGCAGTTCACTGAACACTGACGAAGCCCTCGAGCGTCGAGAAGTAGCCGCGGAGTGTTTTGGTGCTGTTGTGTTAAAATCCGAAGCGCCTTCGCTCCTCGTTTTTGAAGGTGAGCATACTCTATACACTGTATACACTGTATATTATATTATATAGTACATTAATAGGTAGCACAAAAGTAACCAAATTTTAAATTTTAAAGTTTCCAAAAAAAAAAATTTAAATAATGAAGTTTAGCACCTTTTTTCATGTTCTTAGTGAAGCTTGTATTAATTTTGGATTAATTTCATCCTCAGCCTAACTCTTTGATTAGAATAGAGAATAGAATTTTTTTAAAAAATTAGAAACTTTGTAATACAGGAATAAATTTTAAAAATTTTATTTATAATTTTTATTTAAAATTAGTAATTTGAAGAATTTCAAACCAAATTTTAGCTGGGCGAACAGTCACCCTCCCCCACTTCAAGCCCGCTCACTTCCCGCACGCTTCCCACGTTTCCCGCCTCGCCAATTCCCTTCTCCGACCCGTGGACCCCACGAGGCTCACACGCTCCCGCCTACAATACCCAAAACACCCCTCCCTACTCCCGTAGTCCTCGGCTTACTCCCGAACAAATCGCAAGGTCATTTTAGACATTTCATCCCTAACTTCCCGCTTTCCGGGTTCCCAAGAACTCCATAAAACCCCCACCCCGCCCCCCCCCTCATTCACCCACTTCCCACACCACTCCGCCATGGCCACTGCCCTAACCCTCCTCCTCCCCTTCTTCTTCTTCTTCTTCTTCTTCCTCACCTCCGCCAACGCCGTCTCCGGCGACGGCGGCGCCTGCGCCGCCGAGGCGGCGGCGGAGAGTGGCGGCGGGTGTCAGGACTCGGCGGCGGCGCTCCGGCTCAAGGTCGTGGCGATCGCGTCGATCCTCGCGGCCAGCGTGGTCGGGGTGTGCCTCCCCCTGGTCTCCCGCTCCGTCCCCGCGCTCCGCCCCGACCGCGACCTCTTCGTCCTCGTCAAGGCCTTCGCCTCCGGCGTCATCCTCGCCACGGGCTACATGCACGTGCTCCCCGACTCCTTCGACGATCTCCGGTCCCCCTGCCTCCCCGACGAGCCCTGGGCGAAGTTCCCCTTCACCACGTTCATCGCCATGCTCGCAGCCGTCGTAACCCTAATGATCGACTCGCTCATGCTGAGCTGCTACAAGATCGGCAATGGCGGCCACGGCGCCGCCGAGATCGCCCTCCAGGGGGCGAGGGAGATCTCCGTGATCGGCAAGGATGGTGTTGAAATTGAATCGGAGCGGTTGCGAAGGAATCGCATTATAGCTCAGGTTATTATACAAAGAATGAAGAGCACTTAGTTTTCAAGCTAAATTTCTCTGAAATAATTACCAAGTTTAAATTAATGATTGATTTGTGCAGGTACTGGAAATGGGAATAGTGGTGCACTCTGTGGTGATAGGGCTTTCCATGGGAGCCTCGCAGAATCCGTGCACCATTAGGCCCTTGGTAGCTGCTCTTTGCTTCCACCAGATGTTCGAAGGAATGGGCCTCGGCGGTTGCATCCTCCAGGTACCAAGTTGTTCGGAGAACTAATTCCTACTGCCTCAATAGAATTTTTTTGGAATGAGTTTCTGAGTCTCAAAAGTAAAAACCAAAATCTGATCAACTAAGAACATGATCAAACTGTGCCGGATAAGGTCAGATCGAATCAAAGTAAAGAAATTGATGACCTGAATCTAACCCAAATTTCTGCATTGGGCTTGACCTAACCAGTACTGTATTGGGCCGGGCGGGCCTGGATTTTTATTTTTTCTAGGGTAATTGCTCAGATACATGCAATTTGAATTTGAATTTTTGATATCCAACTTTTGGTTTGCAGGCAGAGTATGGAATGAAGATGAGGGCCATCCTGGTGTTCTTCTTTGCCACGACGACCCCGTTTGGGATCGTGCTCGGCATCGCGGTGTCGAAGGTGTACAGCAGCACGAGCTCGACGGCGCTGATCGTCGAGGGCGTGCTGAACGCGGCCTCGGCCGGGCTCCTGAACTACATGGCGCTCGTCGACCTCCTCTCCGTGGACTTCATGGGGCCGAAGCTCCAAAGCAGCGTCCGGCTCCAGCTCTTCAGCTACGCTGCGGTGCTCTCCGGCGCCGGCTTGATGTCCCTCATGGCAAAGTGGGCGTAAAAATGAAGAACTAGCACGTTCATGAAGTTTTGTTTTTCTCATTGTTTCTTATTGTTTCTTACTGCTTCTTTTGTTCTCTACACGACCATTCCAGAGCAGTGTGTGGATAGGATAAATATAAAAATAAAAAAACAATTTTTGATTATCAACATTTGACAAAAGTCAAAACATTCATTAAACAACACATTCAATCAAATAAAAATTTTATTTCTAACAAAAATTTTCACAATAAATACAGAACAACACTTTAGTAGCATCTGTGGTACAGATTTGGTGGTGGTTAATTATTGAGTTGTTTTTATGTCGCTTTCAACATTAAAATAAAATACAACAAATGAAAAAGTTTGGGTGGATGGGGGTGTCCTGCAAATTTTTATTCTTTTTTCTTTTTTTACAAATATTCCAACCTTAGATTCTCAAATAAAAAATGCTCATACGGATAATAATGATAAATAAATAAAAGCAATAATAATAAGGTAATGAATGGGAAAACCCATCCGCATCAATGGGGGATCGTTCTCGGCCGCTGATCGTGGCGATGAAGGGCCACCCGGGGACGGGCAAATCCACGCTCGCCCGCGGCGCCGCCGCGGCGCTCCGCCTCCCCCTCCTGGACAAGGACGACGTCCGCGACTGTACCCTCCCCCTCCAACAATCCCCATCCCCATCCCCATCCCCATCCCAATCCCAATCTCAATCACAAACCCTAGGAGGGGGAGGGGGAGTGGGCGCCGCATCCCTGAACGAGCTCTCGTACGCGGTGCTGTGGCGCGTCGCCGAGACCCAGCTCCGCCTCGGCCTCTCCGTCGTCGTCGACTCCCCGCTCTCCCGCGCCACCCACCTCGCCGCGCTGCGCCGCGCCGCCGCGCGCTGCGGCGGCGCCCGCATCGCGATCGTCGAGTGCCGCCCCGGGCGCGAGCTCGAGTGGCGGCGCCGCCTCGAGGAGCGCGGCGCCGCCGCCGCCTCCGCCGCCGCGGAGGAGGAGGAGGAGTTGGGGGGAGGAGGAGGAGGAGTANAGGAGGAGGAGGAGGAGGAGGAGGAGGAGAGGGGTGGCACAAGCCGAGGACGTGGGGGGAGCTGAGGAGTCTGGTGGAGGCGTACGAGGGGCGCGCGGAGTACGAGGTGGGCGACGACGTGGCGCGGCTCGTCGTCGACACCACCGAGGAAGGGGTCGCCGCCGACGAGATGGTCGCTCGGGTTGTGGACTTTATCCGCTCGCTGTAGCCCGTGGACCCGCCCTACCACGTTGTCCATGAGCCCCAACTCCTTTATTTCATTTTATTTTATTTTATTTTATTTTATTTTTTTCTGGGTTTATGTAACTATAATGCTTTTTTAATTCTCTGTGGCATGAAGGTGTATAGTCCATTCTCTTTGATAAGCCCATAGATAAATCAACAGCAAAATTAAGACTTAATCTTTTTGAATACCCAACTACTAGCATAGTTAGTGTACATAATTTTTTTTTTTTTTTAAGAGATCAGGATTTATGTTCTTAGGGGTGATGATTCACAAACCCTTATCACATAAACCCTCCATATAAGTCATTTAGAAAGTTGAATACTATATCTTTATTTTAAAACAAACAAGCGAGGATTGAATCCTAACCTTATTATCTCTCATCTATTTATAAATTCTTTATCGTTTAGATGTCCCCACTGCTACTTCGCTAGTCGATTCATAATGGGGCCCAAATGAGTTAGTCGCAGCTGGTTGGTGAGAGAGCTCTTAATCCCTAGCATTTTAAAAAGTGTTCATTTTTCTAAAAATAATAAAATTGTCTTTTTTCTTTCGAGAAAAAGATAATATACTATCTGCTTCGTTTATTTTTTTACTGAACATATGAATCAACTAGAATTCGAATTTGTAATCTCGGATACCAACCACCCAACCTTTTGCCATTTACGTTATGAACGGTTGATATAAAAATTTGTCTTTAAAATAAGATGTAGAAGGAATGTTTTAGTAAAATAAAATAATTGAAAAATGTTAAAAATGTCAATTAAATGTTGCTCCAAATGAAACCTTTTAATTTGCATTTCAACTCAAATGAAAAGCTTTTAATTTGCTATTACTTTTTCGATAGAGATATTATTTCACAAGCTAAAAAATGCCGTTTTTTAAAATTATTTTATTTTTATTTGTAGCACTAATTATTTTTTTATAGAATATTCAGTAATAAAAGATTTGAAAATTTGCATTGAAGGAATGTAATGTGCCGCTAAAGTGCAGCTAAAACCTCATTTTTTTTATAAAAATTGCTGAAAGAAAATATTATAATATCTTTATTAATTTTACTTTTTAAATAGTACTTTAGTAAAAAAATATATATATTAGGCTAAATTACATTAATGTTTGTCCTCAATCTATAAGCCGCGATCGGTCACACTGTGGTCCTCAAATATTAATGTATTATAATTTCTAACTTAAATTTTTAATTGTTATAATTAAGTTTTATAATTCAATTTAGTTAATTAAATATGAAAGTGATTTGTTGTTGTGATCATTGTTGTAACATTAATCATAATACTGATATATCACTATCACATTAACAATATGTTGGTATTTAGACAGCTAAATTATATCACAAAACTTAATTATAATAATTTAAAATATCTGAACTAGAATTTGATTTAAATTAAAGTTTAAGATCAAAGTTTTTTAGTCTAGGAACGTCGATGAACACGGATATCTGAAATTTTATCCAAGCAGGATTAATTTATCTGATGCTAAATAGATATAGTTTAAAATACATGTATAAAAAATAAAAATCTAACAAATTTGGATTTGGATATGGATTTTATTTGTATTCGATCCGAATCCGAACTCGAACTCGAATAAATTTTACATTATATAACGTATATAAATATTTGACGTTATATTTAAATTTATAATTAAAAAATTTAGATTTAGTGTACTTTTTTTGAAATATGGTAAAATGAAATAATCATTTTCGGTTTGAATGTTCGGATTCAGATTCAAATTCTTATTTCAAATTTGATGGTGGGTTCCCATTTGTATTTTTAGAAACTCGCAACGAATTCGACCAGTTGACATCTCGTATTAGAAGTGGAGAACCAAAATTAAAATTTAGCCAAAGTAATCTACCAATGTACCAACCAAACAGACGCTAAATATTAAATGTCATTTAATAGTTAAGGGTTTTCCGTGCGAGAAACCAAAGTAGTGGAGATACATAATATATATGATTAACTTCATACATATCCCTGTAAACATAATAAATAGTAAATATATCTTTATAAAGTTCAACTTTTATATATTGTCTCTGTAAAAATCCTGATATTTTCAAATATGTTTTTGCCGTTATAATTCGTTAAAAAAATTTAGTTAATCATAGATTAAATACTTAATTTTAATTAATTTTTGATATTTTTACCTCTTTATATTATACTGTTATGATTTTTGGAGGGATATATTTGTGATAACAAAATTAAAAATATAAATAGCTCTCTAATATAACAAATCAAAGAAACATATTTGAAAATATCATGAGTTTTGTATAAATAATATATAAAAGTTAAATTTTATAAGTATAAGTTTGACATTCATTATATTTGCAGGGACGTACATGAAATTATCCCTACTATATAAATCACACCACTTAACAACTTTCGTGAGAGCCTTCTTCTATTTGGGCGTGGCATTTCCCTCGTGACTCCTCTTCTTCTTTTTTTTCCCTCTTTTCTTCTTTTTTTCCCCCCTTTTTTTGGCTTTTTTAAGAAAATTTGTTGTGATCCGTTGATGTGAGCATGGCCACGGAGTTCGCTCCCACTATTCGGTAGCTTCTTCTCCAAATCCCGTTCCCACACTCTAAGGTAATCGCTCTTTACCCATTTCTCTCCCTCTAGATCTTCGTTTTGATCTATGATATGATGCGTTTGAGCCATTATTGCTTCGTGAATTAGGGCATTCCCCATTTTGGGTTTGTTTTGGAGGAGATTTCTCTGATTCCGATCTTTGTTTCAGGATTTAGGTATATGCTTTTTTTTTTTTTGATTTTTTGGTGGATTATTAGATCTTGTGGGTTTTGATTTGCTTGATCTGCATGGGGTTTGTGCATTTTAGAGTTGTGGTATTAGGAAATTTGAGCTGATCATTTGCAATCTGAGTATGAATGTGTGTTTTGGATTTGCAAGGTAGAAAATATAGGAGAGGACCCGCCTAATTTCTTAAAATTAGGGATTTTGTTAAATATGATGGTGATTCTAATGTATTTAATTGCTGTGAATGTTTCTCAGCTCATGGAACTGCGAATTTTGTTAAATGGTAATGGTTGATAGCTAATGGAGTAATAAATTTTAGTGAATTGCTCATAAAAATTTAGAGTACTAAGTTGAGGGAGGTTTCCATGCAAATTTTTTTTATAACCGATTCTTTCGTTTTTTGTTTGAGATGTATGGTATTGCTACTATTTTCCTTTCCTACACTGATTAGACTCTTCGGTACAGCGATATTCTATGATGCAGGGTTTTAAGTCTTCGGTCATGACAATTAAGTCATATAAATACCAAGCAGAGGCACTGGTCCGGGACTACTTACTAGCAGATCCATTTGTTCCATACACCTCTGTAATGAGTGGCATTTTCATGTGCAAGGTGGTAAGTTTCGGTTTCATTTAATATTGGTGTGAGTCGTATAGCTTGATTCTTAATGCAGGAACTGTTAATACAGAGGTAAACACAAGATGATGCGGAAATGGAGATAAAGAAAATGATTCTGCATTTCATTCTTGCTTCTTATATTACCCTAACTACTTTAAATTAATAGAAAAAGAATTTCTTAGGACTTTTCACTTGTTGATGCGACAAGCTATCAAAAATTAATTGGTTGGTTAGCAGTCTATTGTTTGGTATCTGCTAAAGAGTTTGTTTATGAGAATTGAAGTAATCTGCGAACTTACGACTACCAAAGGAAGCTTGGTGATTAATGGAAACAAATAAACTGGTTGGAGAAAAACTGCTGTAAATTGCTTCTGAATGCCAATGCAAGTAAAGAGGAGTGACCAAATTAGCCCTATTTATTTTTCTCAATTCAGACTAATGGAAGCATAAATACTAAATACGAATGGCAAGGAATACAATAATGATTCATCACAATTCTAATGATCATCATATGAACCTTGTAATTTTTTACTGGATGGTTATTCAGTTTTCCATATATATAGCTAGTTTCATGTTGATCTGTTTGGTTTGATATGTTGTTGATTGCTAGTCAAGTTCTAGTCGCCTTCCAGTAGAGATACTGCTCTAATTTTGGCTTTCATTTTTTCCGATTATAAAGTTTATTTTCTTCTTTCTCAGGTGTACGATTTGACAAAATTAGTCAGCTCATTTTACTTCAAGGGCTATGATTCCCTTATGAAGATCCAACGAATGGAGTGGAACAATAGGTGAGAACAGAATTGATTACTTTCTGCACTCCACACCTTATGAAAATCCAACACTCTTTAACTTACATCTGCTTGTACCATTTTGCAGGGGCATGTCCAGCGCTCATGCCATTTTTATCACCATTATGTCATTTTACCTACTCTTCTTCTCAGATCTGTTCTCTGATCGCCTCGAAGGACCAGTTACATTTCGAAGTTCGAATATCTCCACTTTCTCGTTAGGGGTAAGAGTTGCCTTTCACTTTTGTTACAATCTTTTTTTTTTCTTTGTGTCTATCTTCGGTTTGTCTTCCTATGCGATGTAACAATTTGTGACAAGGCATGAAATCTTCTTTTGGAAAAATGGGGGCGTTTTTGGGAGTTCAAAGGTGTATCTAAGAACTAAGTTTAGTAAGGCCTATTAATGCTGAGATACATTACCCAGTGATAACTATGCAATATCCAATTTCTCTTTTCTGATTGCAGTCTAGGAGTTTGATTTTAATTTACTGCAAAGTCCTTTCAAATATGTATTTTTTTTGCTTTTTGTTTTTTGTCATAATGCATTTAACCTGAAATGTGATTTATCATATTTGGATAAACATGACTCAATGGCCGTTCATGTTATCCTCTTATCTAAATTTTTAGTACTCCCCGGCAGCTAATCACCACAACCTCTTGAGTAAACAAAAGAGATGCTGAACAAGATGTTCATGCATCCAAAGTCCGAGCAGGCCGTGAGCATATATATGAAATTCTGATTTTGTAGGGATATATATATATATATGGAGTAGAGCTACTATACTCTTATGAGTATAGAGCTCTTTGTACTCATAGGTTGTTTTTGATGATGGAGCTTCCGAATCGACGATCCACTCTGTTAAATATGATCGAGAGTATTTGAAACTTCTAATTTGTAATTTTTCGAAATCATAATAAAATCCATCAAGCAGGCATAAAATGAATGGTCAAAATAGAACGGCGTACTAAAAATAGATGATCGGATCCTTCAATTTAAGATCGGAGTTATTGATCTTTATCTAGATAGTAAATAGAATTTTCTATCAAAAATTCAACTGATTTTGATTCTTTTACACCGTTAAACTAGCAAGTATCTCATACCGACCATTAAAAATTGTCAATTTTGAGATCTTTTGATCATAAGGTAAATAATGTCAAAAAATTATAAACTTTGATTTCTAGAAGTTTTAAATGCTCTAGATAATATTTAACGGTATCGATCATCAATTCGGAAGCTCTATTATTGAAAATGACTTACGAGTATAAAGACGATCGTATTCATAAGAGTATAGTAGGCGGACTCTCTCTCTCTCTCTCTATATATAAATAGTTTATTTTCTGGGGCTATGTGATGCTGTTTTTTTTCCTTTCCCTCGATGTTACGAGTGCAATCTGATTTCCGGCAGGTTTCAGTTGGGTACTTCATCACTGACCTTGCAATGATATTCTGGCTCTTCCCTTCGCTCGGCGGAATGGAATATGTTAGTAATCTTCTTCGAAGCATCATTTAGCAATGAGTGTATAATCTAATTAGAGTAATATTTTATTCCTTCCCATGTAAATCCTTTATGTTTGGTGCAGTTATAAACTTATAATTTATACAAATGGTTTTAAACAGTTGATTGTAACCTATTATTAACCAATATTATTATAATTTTTAATACAGGTTGTCCACCATATGCTTTCCACAATTGCAATAGTTTATGCTATGTTGTCGGGGGAAGGACAGTTGTACACTTATATGGTTCTTATCACGGAGACAACCACTCCAGAAATAAACTTGAGATGGTATAAGGGGATAAAACAAATTACTAGGGCAACCAAACAGATGCTTCACTACTAAAAAGTTATTTTCACTTGTAACTTATCTGCTTGTTTCTATCTTGAAGGTTTCTTGACACGGCAGGAATGAAAAGATCCGTCGCCTATCTAGTTAACGGCATAGTGATGTTTATCACATGGCTGGTAAGTTGGTTGTTGTTTTTCTTTAGTCTTTTGTTGTTTGAACTTTAAGATTATGTCATAAGCCAAGTACAAGAAAAATAGCTAGTAACTGACGTAATTGAGATTTAATATTTTTGCACCCATATAAGATGACGTGTGAAAAGTCATATAGTTTTACTGAATCGGACATTTATTTTTCTGCATACTTGCGGATTTGGGACTGCATATTATTTATCATGCTTTATAAAGAATGCTTATATATTTGGTGTTCTAAATTTTGCAGGTGGCGAGAATACTGCTTTTCGTCTACTTGTTTCATCACATCTATTTGCACTATGATCAGGTACTTGATCTTCACTCTTCATATGATGTCGTGAATAATAATACGCCAAATGTTTGGATAACCTTTGTGTTATTATTTTATATATTTCCGACAGGTTCTTCAGATGCATATCTTTGGTTATGTGCTGACATTTCTGGTGCCATTTGTGCTGTTTGTCATGAACACGTTCTGGTTCGGAAAGATCTTAAAAGGACTTAAGAAAACATTGTCCAAGCGTCGTTGAGGATCTGAGTTTGTCCCAATCTATGATCATTCCTACGCGGTTTTACTTTTTCTTTTTTTTTCTTGTTCCTGTGTAAAGTCGATGGATATATAAGGTGGGGGAAACAAAAAGAGAGGTAAATAGAAGAGGGTTTAGCGTAGTGTGGCTTTGTGCTGCTCTTTGTGGCTTAATTGCTGTATATGGATACGAATTGCGTTTTCTTTCGAGTAAAATTCCTGTCGTAGTTGTTGTATTTTTTTTTTGAGAAAACTTCAAATACCATCCTGTCATTTCGCATTTTCTCACATTAGTATCCTATGGTTTAAAGTGTATCAATTTAGTATCCTGTGGTTTTATTTATTTATTTTTATTATCTGTTTTACTAATTTTTTTTTGTTAAATTATTAATAAAGTTAAAACTAAAGGGTACTAAAGTGAATATTCTATAAATATAGGTAGGGTATCTGAAGTTTTTTTGTATATAATTTAATAAAATATTAACGGTGGAGCTGACGAAAAGAAAAAAAAAATGAAATCATAGAGTACTAACTTAATACACTTTAAATTACATGATATTAAGTGAGAAAGTGTGAAACTGTAAGAGTGATATTTGAAGTTTATTATTTTTTTTCAACTTATGACAAGCTCTTTGATCGATTTTCTAACGGCAACTTTGGTGATCTCTCTCTCAAAAAATTTTAGACTAAGTATTCAATGTTTGTATGTATACAAATTTTTTATCTAATAATAACTAGATATGTTCACGTGGTATTATTTATGGAAATGAATAAGATATATTTTTTTTATCCTACAATATATATTCTCTATAATTTTCGATGGAGCCCATTATCTCCATTGGGATGGGGAGAGATTGTATTAAGCTTAATAAAAAAATGTGATAAAAAATAAAATTATAAAAAAAATAATTATTTTGTTTTTATATGTAGTATTGTCTTTTGGCAATAGGCAGTTAAAATATATTTTCCACAATTTTATTAAAAATTTAAAAATAGAAAAAATATTTTTATATATTTTCATTCTAATTTATTTTACCTATTAATATTAAATAAGTCTTAATCAAGAATTAAAATGCTTATCGGGATGGACTGTATCTACTGTGTCGTATCATGTCAGCAAAATATCGGCACGATACAGTTCCTATACCGATGGCAAAATTCAAAGCCCTCTTTTTTTGAAATTAGTTAATAATTTTTTAATAAAACTTAAAAAAATTGATAAAAATACGTAATAAATAATTGACATATTTAATTGCTAAATAAATAAATATTTCATGTCACGATTCGACACGTACTATGCCGATAAGTTTCGGACGCGAGGCTCTTAAATCCTTGGTCTTATGATAAACAGCTCATGTGGAATAAATGAATTGCAAACTATACTTCGTTACTTTGGGGTACATTCTGGGAAACCCATAAATCTACTCTCCTCGTCCAGCGAATCCGACACTCCATTTCCAAAACCCTTCCCTCGTCACCCCTTCCTCCTAAATTTACGACCCCAATCCACACCAAAACCCTTATTCTCTTCCTCTACTACCCGAATTTCGTCGCCTCCCCCTCTCCGATGGCCTCCAATGGAGCTACCGCGGTAGGTTTTCGCCATGTCAATCACTTCACATTCAGATCAAATCCATGCCATTGTCGTGGTTTTACCAAAAAGAAAAAATTGGTGTTTTTAGAGAGTTGGAGACGCGGAGAGTAGCTTGGAGAAGATAAAGCGACAGCTTACTTCATCCTCAGGGAGGTATCTGCTCCAGGGCCCGCTTCTTAAGCGATCTGAAATGGTGAGGCACCCGATCCATTTGCGTTTCGTGGGAATTGGATTCATCAGGTTCCTTTTGCGGGATTTTTAAGATAAAATTTTGATTTTTTTTTCTTTTTTATTTTTGGTGCTCTAAGATCCGTGATCTTTCTCTTCTTCTCGCTTCTGGGGATGTGTTTGATGCTATTGATCCCTCCTGGGGTATTAAAATGATGCTGTAGTGGAGTATCAGAGTTGTTGGTTATGAAAATGGTTGCTCTTTGATCTCTATGAATCATTAAGTATTCAAATGACACTGAGTTCAAACAAAATTTATTCTGTGAAATTGAGTTCCTATTGGGGTTCTTCTTTGTGTGAAATCAATGAATCATGCTCACAGAAAGATGATATGCTCATAATTTGACCTCGCACGAGAAAAAAAACATGAAATAGTTAGCAAAAATATCAATTTTAACAGAAGTAAATGGATTAATAAGTGCCTCAGCAGCAGTATGTACCAACAAGAAGGTACATGGGAGGAAAAAAAACTTACAAAAACTGCTGTATATTGGAATTGGAATTGGAATTGGAATTAATTTCACAGCAGTTGTTCATTCTTTCTGTTTAATATCTGATATCTAGAAGGGGAGTCTAAAAGCTTCTCCATTGTTGTTACGTGTGCGAATTGTAGAAACACACTTTTTAATGTGAGTTTAAATTGTACATATATATGACCCTCGCTGTATCCTCAGTAGTTGGAATCTCATGTACTTGTTTTTTTTTTCAAAAAAAATTTTAATACAGTATCCCTATTCATCTAACTTTGAAATGGGTCTTATTAATTTCTCCCTTTGGATGCTAAATATAGCAATGATTGGCGCTCGCTGTTACAATTCCAATTTTTAGTTGCTAAATTTTATTTCTTTCTTTTTTAATAGCTGAGGAAGTGGAATGAGCACTGGGTGATCTTAGACCCCACTAGTGGGAAGATGGAATACAAGTACGGCATTCTGGGTGCATTTTGTTTGGAAGTTCTTAACTTGAAACTTGGTGAATATTTGATCTTATTTATGTCGTAGGACTGGGAGAAATGCAGCAGTTATTAAGGGAAATATCATATTTGACTCAACGAGCACAATCACATTGTCCCCTGTGAATTTCCAGTATGCAGTTGCTTCTTTGCTCGTCATATTAGAATTCGTTATTGCTATCTAGCAAATGCCAAACGGCCTTTTGAAACATTCTTGTTTAACTTGTGCAGTGGATCGCCGAAATATGATGGCTGCTGTTTCTGTATCCATATGCTTTGCCTTCTAAATGGCTGGACTTTGTCTCTGCTTTAATCTGTTTGTATTTATGTACCATCCTTACATTATACTAATTTTTTGTAAGATCGCCTTTCTGGTATCTCTTAACTAAATTGCCAGATATTGGAACTCCACAGAAAAATGATTATTTCCTTTGCGCTGAAACTCCCGGTGCTGCAAGAGCTTGGGTATCCACTTTACAGTAAGCTTGTGTATCACTTGTGACTTTTATTATGTTTTACAATGCGCTGTACTGTAGTTTTTGTGGCTTGCAAGCTTGTTATGGGCATATTTTCTTTGCTAATATATGTTGTAGCTGATAATCCATTATCTTTCTCTAGTTTCTGAGATTCTTGCTTGTCAAACAGTGCGACTCAGTTGGTACTAGAGGCTCATAAAGAGGCAGTGAATTCATTGTCCGGGAGTGGTTCTTCCAAATTTGGAACAGTTACTACCGTAATTGCTGCTGCTAATGCAACTGCAAGGGAAGCATCGAAGGAAATAGAGGCAGCAATGAAGATTTCAATGAGAGCAGCTGTAAACTTTGTGACAAATAAGACATGTGAAGGTCATTTGGATGATCTGACAATCATGAAGGTGTGCCTTTTCTTTTAACTTCATTTAGATTAGTTATTACCTAAACATCTTGCACTCAAATTCAATTTTCTTTATTTCTTGAATACTGAGTATTGGATCATCGTCTCATTATTCTCCATGTGATAATAGTGCCTGTTGGGTTTGGCTTCTTGTACGTCTTTCATACTTTTGGAAGCAGGTGATTGGTAGTTTCTTTAGCTTTTTAGGTCCAGAAGAAAAAACTCCAATTTGAAGCTTTTGCTTCTGTTGCATCAAAAAGTGGTAGATAAGGGGTTTTTTTCTTTTCTTTTCTTTTTTTTTGGAAAAACTATTACTGCTTTGAAGAGCTGTACTCAAACAAAAATTTTACAGAAGCTCGACTCAACCCAAAAACAGGCCTTAAGTGGAAAGCAAGTAGTTAAATGGACATTCTGAGGATTGGAACATCTTTGCTTGTTTTTGAAGGGGCTCCTAAAGAGTAAGCAGATGCTGGACGTGTGAAGAAAGGTGGATTTATTTAGTTTGTGGAAACAATTTTCTTGATATATGCTTTATTAAATTTATAGTCATTCGGCACTCCATGTTGTTCATTGGCTTCAAATTTTCCTTGGGAGGAGAAACTGGAAGCTAACAACCAAGCTAGTTTTAGTATTAGTTAGCTCTTAGTAAGCAGCTGACATCATGAAGTGATAGGCCTGATTAAAAATGCTTCCGTCAAAATTTTTGTGTGAATTTTGGTGCTCTATATTTATTTTCTACAGGAGACCATTAGAGTGAAAGATGAGGAGTTACAACAGTTATCTAAGGATATTCGAGCTCGAGATTCCACCATTAGAGATATAGCTGATAAACTAATGGAGACCGCGGAGGCTGCTGAAGCTGCTGCTTCTGCAGCTCATTCAATGGATGAAGAGAGAAAACTTGTACTCGCACATCTTGAGTACCTGAAAAAGGATTTGCATCAACGACTAGAGTCATCTTCAATTAAGGTGACATACAACTTAGTCACTAATAGAAGAGGCTTTACTTGCATTTTTCTACTTTGTGTTCAAGCAAATAAGTTGTGCTAATTTCTTGTGTTTGTACATGAAAGAGAATGAATCTTCTTATGCTAATCACTTTGCTACTGTATTTTCAGTTAAGAGAGTTTGAAGAAAAAGCTATAGTCCTTAGTAAAGAGAAAGAGCTTCTGCTGAAAGAAAGAGATTCTGCCGTTCAAGAAGCACATCAGTGGCGCTCCGAGCTAGCAAAAGCTAGAGAACGTGCTGTGATTTTGGAAGCAGCTGTCATTAGAGCTGAAGAAAAAGCTAGGGTTGCACAAGCAGATGCCGAAACTCGTATTAAGGAAGCTGCAGAAAAACTACAGTCTGCAGCAAAAGAAAAGGAAGAACTACTTGCCCTAGTGAAAGTTTTGCAATTACAAATCGAGAGGTTTGCTTTATGATTTCATGTACTCTATTGGATTTCTTTTGCTTCTAAAGTACAATTCAAACTGTCTCTAAGTTCTATTTTTGTACATGTAGATTGCATGGATAGAATAATAAATATTCCATCTTTGAAGTTAATCAGAACTAGATTACATATTTCTCGACAGACAACAAAGTAATTCAAGACAGATCTGTGAAGAGAGATCCGAATTGTGCTCCTACACCGATATTTCTCCTTCATCAACAAAATGTGCGGACTCTTCAGAGGATGATGTGGACAAAGCTTGCGTAAGTGATTCGAGATCGGTTTTAGTTTCTGAGGAGGAGAGCGCAGTCCAGTTTGCGGCTGAAGGAGTTGAAATACGTACAGTTGGCGATGCCGAGTGGGATAATCTTCAATCATCATCAAATGTAAGGATTGCTGATGTGAGGGAAATATCCCCCGAGGCCGAGGGAAGCAGCTTGGATATTCCTGTTGTAACCCAACCAGTTAATGATGTTCCTCATGTTGGGAGCTCTTTGTAATAGTCATGGCATCTTGTAATGCTAAAACAAGGAGAGAATTCTTTCTGATTCGATTGTCGAGAAAGCGAAAGTCAATGGGTGTAGCTTGGATATGCTAAATTGGCGGCAGATCAGTTCAGGCTACTGAGAACAGAGGTGGTTCTCTCTTAACTTTGATGCTCTTGTAGCCTATTTATTGCCACAAATCTCATTTTGCCGACTATCGGGAATTGCAGAATAAAGGTGTCTGCTACTGTATGAGATTCTGAAAACAATAGAGGTTTCTGTTGTGAGATGATTTTGTGAGGCAGCTATTTATGTAACTTTTATTTATATGAATGTAATTGTGGATGTGTAGAAATTTTTGTTGCCCCCCCTTTTATTCTACTGGGTACTTAACATGTTGCAGTTGCATCATTTTAAGAAACTGATTCAAAAATCTCTTCTTTAAGCATCATATACTTCAAATTGTAAAATTCTGCCTTCTCCAATGTTGCTACATTCATGTTCTTTTAAGTCACGTTCGTGTTTGAGTACGGCGCGTAATATAAAACATGTTAACCAATTTATTCTTATTAACCTTAACATTACTGGTTGATTAGAAAAAAAAAAAAAAACAAAAAAAACTAGGGAGTTTCTAGGAGGGGATTTATGTAAAATGAAAGCGGCAATTCAAGCTCTTGCGCCATAAAATGAAAGCGGCAATTCAAGCTCTTGCGCCACCGACTTAAAAATATGTCACGGAGTCGCAGTAAAAACGGCAAAACATCCTTCTGATCACCGACTTCTCCGACTAGTGTCCAGTAGAGTATCGCCACGTGTTCAGTTGTAGCAAGTTTGTACGACTGATGTCGTAGGAGAATTCGCTCCCGTTGTCCGCGAAATGATTTTCCAAGATATCTGATCTTCGTACGTCCGTCCGATCCGAGATCAACGGTCCAAATGTCTTCTGCACCTCCTCCAAATTTCCTATTTCCCTGTAACTCATTTCCGGTTCCCTGCAAGATCCGAGAGGCGGCGCACACCGCCAATTTCTTTTTCTTGGAGCCAAAGCAAAAGCCTACAACGGTCCCTGTTATTAAAAATAAAAACCCCACCTTTTCTCCTCTTCTCCTCCACAACACCTCTCTCTCTCTCTCTCTCTCTCTCTCTCTCTCTCTCTCGGGGAGTTTAAGGTATTCGATCTCTCTCTTTTCGAAATTTCGATTAGCTTTTGATCACATTATGTTGAACTAAGTGCTATTACACGAAGTTTGTAGCATCAAAATTGTGATTTTTATTGGCTTTTTATAAGCTTTTCTTCAAGTTTGAGTGTACATGCAAGCTATTTTTCTCTCTTTGTGCGTTTTTATTGGTCTAACTTGCGTCCTTTGTTTGCAGCTACTAAGATTTCACGGATTGGTGTGTGGATTTAGCTCAGTTCATGGTAAGATGCTTCAATTCTGAGTCTTTTAAGTGGTGCATTTTGTGTTTCATTGCAATGCCCACTAACTGTTTGATAGGGGTTCATAGTGTCTACTTCGATTGCTTTTAGCCAATGTGTTATTCTTTGGTGATTGTGGTATGATTTAATTATCGATAATTCGTTGCTTAGCTTTGATAAAAACCATACCATGATTTTAGTTTTTGCTTAATGTTTATGATGATGTGCTTGGCATTTTATGGGCTTCCGTAGTTGGTCACTTGTAGTAATTCCCCTGTTGATTGTATGTATCTGATTTGTAAAATCATCTGTATAGTTTTGATGTTGGGCTAATACTTGTATAGAATGTTGAAGTATTGAACACCTTTAGATTGTTCTTCTTGTAGTTCATTATCTCATTTGTCATGTTATTTTTCCTTCATTTCAAAGTAAACATGTAGAGAATTAGAGATGAAGTGAGGGGTAGCTCAATTCCAAAGTTTTGATGAATTAGTAGTTTCTGCATTATCCTAGAAGAAGTAAAATGTGACATGTTATTGTGTCTTTCTATGCTATTTCCTCTATCTATCTTATGATGCATTCTGTTTTGTGTTTGTGCATGTGCTTTGGATTGCCAGATGACTTAAAAGGCACTTTTTAGTTGGAAGAAAATCCGGTACTACTAATGCATTCATCTTCAAGATGTGCTACCCCTCACTTTGTTTCTAGTTTTGCACTTCACCGTTTAGTTTATTCCTGCAATATCTGAAATCAAATGCAAAAAAAAAGATTTTTTCTGGGTAAAAGAAGTTATTCCTCGCGCAATGTGCGAAAAAATTCTTGTATAACATCCTTTTCTGACCTCCAGTTTTTCCACTGTTGGTATCGTCCTGCATTTCTTTAGTGAACACTTTCTTTGGCAATCTATCATTGTTTGGAATCATCATTCATTTTTGCGATGTAAACTTACTAATTTCTTCTCTCTTCTTTCCTTACCCCGCCTTTGCCAATTCAGACGACTCCTTTAGTTGCTGGTTTAACCGTAGCAGCAGCTGCTTTGGGAGGCAGATACATGATTCAGGCATGGCAAGCATTTGGTGGTCGTGCAGCGGTTCCTCGGGTACGGAGGTTTTACCCTGGTGGATTTGAGCGGCAAATGACTAGAAGAGAAGCGGCATTGATCCTTGGCATTAGGTATATGTCTCTCTAAAGCTTACGTCAAGTAAATTGATTTAACTTATATTAACTACTTTTGGCTCCTTTGGGGACAAATTTAGGTTGGATAACTTTTATATCTCCAGTTTATCCTGATATCCTGGAATAATCGATCACCAAAATAGTTTTACGTTTGCTTTAACATTAGTGGGTTAATTGTAATGACTCTGAATAAATGAAACAAAGTGAGGGATTTTAGAATAACACGGATGGACCGGAATTTCTATTTCTTCTCAAAAGTGTATGTAGCCTTTGACGGACGATGGGATAACTTGGGTTTTCCTTTTGCTGTCCCCTAAACAAAATGCGACCTAAGCCAATAATATATTATGATGGATGTAATTAGAACCGAGTCTCGTTCTGTTGTTTCAGGGAGCATGCTGCAATGGAGAAGATCAAAGAGGCTCACAGGAGAGTGATGATTGCTAACCACCCTGACGCCGGAGGAAGCCATTATCTCGCTTCGAAGATTAACGAGGCAAAGGATGTGTTGGTCGGAAAAGTAAAGGGTGGCGCCTCCGTCTTTTAGTCGCAGCAAGGTGACATCAAGATTACACACACTTATTTCTTTGGACTATAGAGAAATCACTATAAATTGGAGATGGCAACAGCATGACATTCTTTTCATAGCTCCTGATTAGTTGTCCTGTAGTCAGGAACAGGAATCACCATTAATGATTATAAAATGTTTATCATCTATGATTTAGAGCAGTGAGTCATTCTAGTAGTAACCATGGCACAAAAACAACAATTTAAAGCCTTAACTACACTTGACTACAATGGTTCTCTCTTTATCTCTCTCTCAAACACACTTATGCACACACTGTGGAGAATGTGAAACAACTATTTTCTGCTTGAGGTATTTGAGAAAAATGATTGTTTTATATGCCATCGTAATCTGAGGTTTCGAGTTCAAGACCATTCAAGCTTCTGGTCTCATTTAATTTTTTTCGTGTATTTGAAAAAATAATAATAATTTGTGTTTCACATGGCTTCATATCATTCTATGTTCTTGGTCTTTAAGGTATCGTTTGGTTCGGATATAAATAAGAACTGTCTATTTCAGAGATATGTATAAGTTTAGGTGTAAACAAGAATTAAATTAATTTTGTATTTGGATGAAAATTGGGTTGTTTCCTGGAAGAAGAAAAATAATGTTTGGATAGATAAGATAGAATTAAAAGGATAGTAGATAGTTATAAATAAAAAATAATTATTATAATAAATTTATAAATTTTATAAAAATGCTACATAAACTTAAATTTATTAAAAATAATTTATTATAATATTTAAATATGATTTATTATAAAATTTAAATATAAATAATATGTATTAATATAGCATAATTAATAATTTTATAATAAAAATAATATATTATAGTATATAACATATTATATTTATATAATTTAGTTTTAATTCAATTTATAATTTTAATGAAGTTTGAAAGAACTATTCCACTAAAATGGTGGAATAGTAAATTCCAAGCTATTCCGGGATAGCTGGAAATAGCAAGATTTGACCGGGATAGAATATTTCGGCCAAAAATCATTTCGTTTAGTGGAATAGCGGGGATAACTTTTGTTATCCTGTTTATATTCCGAACCAAACGGGGCCTAAACATAAGAGGGATATAACTTATAATCTATAAGCCTGATTTTTAGTAGCCTAAGTATACGTAGATAAAAGGATTGGTTTTACAGAGAAATGAGAAAAATTTATTATGGGTCTTTCTTTCTTTTGTTTCCCTTTTTTCTGAGTGAAACATTGTGCAAGTTTTGCATATTCCAAATGGGAATAAGAAATTGTGGTTAAGAGACAATAAATTTCTACTATGTTCTGTACTCAAAAGAATCAAAAAAGAAAAAAAAAAAAAAAGAATCTGATAATGCAATGTAGGGATTGTTGTAGAACATGAAATCCATGCAATAGGAAATTTGGCAAATAATAAAGTGAAAATGTACTTTTGTATTATGTAACTAAGTATAGTTGGGCCCAATTTGAAGTAAAATGAAGGGTTAATTTCATATATATTCCTACAAATATAGTGAATGACAAATATATCTCTACAAAGCTTAACTGTCATATGTTGTCCCTACAAAAATCTTGATATTTTCAAATATGCCCCTTTGGTTTGTTATCGTTAGAGAACCGTTTATATTTTCAATTTTACCATCATAAATATATTCCTCCAAAAGTTATAAAAGTATAATATAAATAGGTAAAAATGTCAAAAATTAATCAGGGTTAAGTATTTAACCCATGGTTAACTAAAATTTTCTAACGGATTCTAACGGCAGGAGCATATTTGAAAATATTAGGACTTTTACAAAAATATTATATGAAAGTTAAACTTTGTATGGATATATTTGCCATTTATTATGTTTGTGGGAACCTGTATGAAGTTAATCCTAAAATGAATCACAGCTGCACCACTAAACTATATAGTCTGCAGGCGACTAAATTATTCTGGTAAATCACACAATTATGCCAAAACTTAAAATTGAATTTCTGAAAGAAGCATAAACCTCTGCCTGTGTAAAAATTAACTTTTTTATAAGCTCCATTGATTGGATGTAAATAAACCCTTACAAGTTACAAATTTAGAGTCAAGTTGAACCCAAAAAGAATTAAAAAAAAAGAAAAAGAAAAAGAAGAAGGCTCTTTAATTTGGAGTCCTTGAAACTAATAGTGATAAATTCTACAATTATTATTATTATTATTACTTGGTCAGGAGTTTCGTCTCCTACATCCCCTAACTCCAAGTTCTCCCACTAAATTCAAACGCAAGCTCTAATATTTTCAAATTTTTCTCCATATTTATATTATTACTGAAGATCCCCGTGATTTGACTTTAACCTGCAATCGAAGATTTACACTTGAAAAATCGTTTTGGATGATGTCGGAATATTGATCTTATATAACTTCAATCTGTTATCTTTTGCTTTCATCTATTTGAATTAAGTTTATTATAAATGTTTAAATTCCTATACACACACAGACATGCCTAGTCTAGGAGAAACAAAAAAAAAAAAAAAAAAAAAAAAAAAAAAAAAAGTACTTATTTGTCAAGAGTATTACTCTTCTAGTCTATGATACATAAAAAGGCCAAATGAAATGGTCCTGATCATCTTGGACTCAAAATGTGGCTAAACCCAGTCATGGTCTAATGGGATGGCTATGATATATACCAAAAAGACAAAAGAAAAAATCAACCCTAAAGAATAAAATCCATATGAAAGAAGAATTAACACACAAGTCATTTTATCACTACATGCCTTATTAAAGGAAGCAATTATATATGTATTATTATTATTATTATTAGGGAAAACTTCAAAAACCTTCCTTGTAGTTTCACTCTTTCTCACTTTAGTATCATATGGTTTAAAGTGTATCAAATTAGTATTCTGTGGTTTTGCACTTTCTCACTTTAGTATCCCATGGTTTAAAGTGTATCAAGTTACTATCCTGTGGTTTTGCATTTTCTCACTTTAGTACCCTATGGTTTAAGTACCCTATGGTTTAAAAATCATAGGGTATTAACTTGATACAAAAATAAAATCACAGGGTATTAACTTGATATACTTTAAACCACATGGTACTAAAGTGAGAAAGTGCAAAATCACAGAGTACTAACTTGATACACTTTAAACCATAAGGTACTAAAATGAAAAAGTACGAAACCACAGTGGGATTTTTTTGAAGTTTTTCCTTATTGTTATTATTATTATTATTTTGGTTCAACAAAGTCATGAGTCATATATGCTCATATAAGAAAATTAACATAGCCGGGGTTTTTGACTGTTCGAAATTAACCTCACTTTTCTTTGCTTAATTGTGCAGTTATAATAAATTAACCGCACGCTAAGTCGCTTTAGCGCCATCACTTTTGAAAAGGAATATATCTACAAAAAAGAACTTCATATTTCTTCATATTGATCAGCATTTGAATACATGAACTTTTAGCACATTTAGAGAGTATTAGTTTTTCATGAACATGAAAAAGTGTTCTTTATCAAATGACTTTTACTTGCTGTGCATTGGAGTTAACTTAGTCTTCAAATTCTCAAGTGGATGAAGAAAAAGAAAGCATTGCTATAAAGTCACAGTTGCCATAGAAAAAGAAAAGAAGTGAAATTACTGTTTCATTTTATCACAAGAACATCTTTACAAAAAAAAAAAAAGAAAAAGAAAAGAAAAGAAATTATCACAAACTATTTAAATTTGGAGGCAAAAATTAGAAGAGAGAGAAAAATAATTTAGTTATGGGTATTAATTTTAATTTTTCATGTATTTTAGGTGAAAGAGGCAACACAATAATTCTCACAAGAAGGTTAATTAGCCAGTCTCAATCATACTGTTAATTTCCTTATATTTTAAGTTTTATAAACTAACTAATAAAACTGTTCTATGGCAAATGAAGTTTTATTTTTCTTTCATTTTTTCCATCCTTTATGTTCCCAGCTTCCTATCTAGTAAACTCTTGTATTACATCAATTTTTATATTGCTCGAGAATTAAGAAGTTAGCAATTTAGAAAGAGATTCTCTCTCTCTCTCTCTCTATATATATATATATCCTAAATCAACTANCTCTCTCTCTCTCTCTCTCTCTCTCTCTCTATATATATATATATATCCTAAATCAACGATTCACATGCTGATTTTCGATCTTAGAATGTTCATATCAACGATTCACACCGTTAAAACTGAATTAAGATATTAAAATTTTTATAAATAAAATTTTATATTTTTTTAACATTATTTATTTTATGATCAATTTTTTTTTTTAAATTGTCAATTTTTAATGGCTACTATGGCAAATTTGTAGTTTAATCGTATAAAAGAATCTAAATTTATTCAAATTTTAATAAGAAATATTTTAAACATTTAGATCAAGGTTAGCATCCTTAATTTTGAATTTAAAAGTCTTATCCTCAAATTTTAAAGAGCGTTTAATTTTTTTCGTTTATTTAGATATAATTCACTTACTAGAATTTTATTTGTAAGAACTTTATATATCCTAAATCATATTTAACAATGTGAATTATTGATTTAAACATTCTAAGATTGAAACAAAAAATCTATATTATTAGAGCTCCAGCACTATAGATTGTATAGTAGCCTCATTCTATATATGTATATGATGATCATCGCCACATTGCATGTATATATAATATTGCTTGCCATTGTAGCTAAAAACAAAATAACCAAAAGTTTTAATTTAGTACTTTTAATTTAAAAATTTTACACTACCGCATAGTACGAATCATACGCAAGCACTTTACAAAACAATACTACAACTAAACAAACTATAAATATTCAACCCCTGCTCCTTAATAGAAAAACTATTTCTAAAGCCAAGCAAAATAACCGACCGTCCCTAGAGCAAGTGACAAAGGGTTTGATGGTTGGTATCTGAGGTTCTAAATTCGAATTCTAATTGATTCACATTTCTAGTTAAGTTTATTTCTAAATGAAATAAACGAAACGGATAGCGTGCTACCTATCTCTCTCTCAAAAACAAAAAAAAAGGGAAAACTTCAAAAACCCCCCCTGTGGTTTCATGCATTCTCACTTTCATACCCTGTGGTTTAAAACGTATCAATTTGCCCCCCTGTGGTTTCATTTTTCTCTTTTTGTTATCAATTTTATTATTTTTTTTCTTAAATCAGTGACAAAATTAAAATTAAAGGATGCTAAAGTGAATATTCGATAAACATAGATGGTTATCTGAAGTTTTTTGTATATAATTTAACGAAATATTAACGAAAAAGCTTCTGAAAAGATAAAAACGAAACCACAGGGGGGCAAATTGATACGTTTTAAACCACAGGGTACTAACGTGAGAATGCATGAAACCACGGGGGGGTTTTTGAAGTTTTCCCAAAAAAAAAGAAAAGAAAAAAAAAAAAGCAAAGAAAATAAGAGCTAGGCTACCTACTTTCGAAAGTAGAAAGGCTCAGTATTTGTAAGTTGTTTTTTATTAGAACATTCGATTCGGCGATTGATTTCGTTAAATATAATTTACATTATTGAAATTATTTAAAATTTAAAATTCTTAATTTTTTGATCTCATTGTCTAGTAAACGATCGGCCTCAAAATAAATTGCTGAAAATAAAATCTAATAAAAATAGTGAGAAAAGACTCAAATTTCAAATCAGCAATATTGATCTTAGTATTGATGTTAAGTAAAATTTTTCTATTAAAATTTCATGTAATTTGGATTATTCTACAACGTTGAACTTAAAAACATGCCATATCGATCGTTAAAATAGTTATTTTTCAGACATTTTGATCACTTAGTAAATGATATCGAAAAATTATAAAATTTAGTTTTTTGTTAGCTTCGATAACATAGATTATGTCTAACGGAGTCAATCGTCGAATCGAATGTTTTATCATTCAAAATAATTTATAGGGACAAAAATTTCCGTACTTTCGAATAGACTTGCTCAGCAAATAATAGTTTTACCAAGGATATATATTTAATTTGCTTGGTGGAGTTGGACACGGATGTACAAAAAGAGTCCCCGAGAGTAAGATAATTTTCCATGTCAAAGTCAAATGCCAAAGGTAATGTCAAGTGATCACATCCATACACTTGGAAGCAGTATCTTTCTTTTTCCTTATTAATTTTTTTTCTTTATTTTTATTATTATTATTATTATTATTATTATCACACTCAGTCAAATATTAATTGCATAATTAAAGATGGCTAAGACTTGTTCTCTAATCCCCAACTTAATTCCACAACACATGCATGCTAAAGAATTTTAAGCAACTCATTTGAAGAATATATAGCAGTTTTTTTGAACCAAAAAGAGTTGGACTAAGATGGAATTAGTTGTTAGTTCGCGAGTGTTAGTCATGGAGCCATCACTCATGCGAAAATGATATATTTTCTGAATATATTATGCGTGATGAGAAAGCACGATTAAAAAAAAATATATATATATTTTATTTTCAGTAAGTGATAAATATAGTGTATAACTCACACTGATTCGACTAAGATATAATTTTAGTGATCTCACTAAAAAATCAATATTTTAAAAATTAGATTTAACAACGAACTGAAATATTATTGGATCAAGAGTTTCTATCAGTGAATCAGATCTAACAACGAATTGAAATATTATTGGATCAAGAGTTTCTATCAATGACATCAGCATGACGCTTTAAATACATTATTATTATTATTATTATTTGGATAGAAAATATATATTATTATTTTAGTATTATATTTAATTATAAAATACTCACTTTTTATGCCAAATTAAATAGATACAGGTTTTTAAAATTTTATTTTCCATTATAGAACATAAAATATCTAAAAAATCAATTAAACATAAAATTAAAAATTACACTAATAAAGAAAAAGATAAAAATAAAAAATAAAAAAATCTAGCTGTTTTGTTTAGAACTAGACCGATTTACTGATTCGCCAGTTGAGCCATCAATTGGAAGGACTTTTTTTCAAAATAACTCTATAAATTCTAATTGGGTTAATAACCCTATAAATTTTTTTTTTAGGAAACTAATCAAATTTTCTTTTAAAGACGATGAACGATTCACTGCTTTCTGAACAATTCATCGCCTTTCTAATTTTCCACAAAAACGGTGAATTATTCATCGTCTTTTACGTATTTACTGTTTCTTTCTATATCTCATATATAATTCTATCTACCACATAAAAATATCAACTAATCACATATATAATCTTAAGAACCTGAAGATCCTAATAATTTATTCGTACAATTTTATATAATTTTAACAACCTAAAACCCTAATAATCTATTCATACAATCCTAATTATTAAATAAAAATTCTAATAATTCACGTATAATCCTAATAACTTCACTTTTTTCTATTTCCCATATAATCCATGTACAATCTTAATAAATACGGTGAACGATTCACCGTCTTTAAAAAACATGAGAGTATGCGATGAACAATTTACCTCTTTTAAAAAGTATGAAAAATACAGTGAATGATTCACCGCGTTTCGAAAAAAAATCCTACGTGGTAAATAGAGGATTAATTTGCCAAATATAAATTTGACCGAATTATCTTTTAAATTATAAAATTTTAAAGAGTGATTTTATAAAAAAGTCCGATTCGGACGGTACTCAAAGTTGATTTTTGACATATTCGATTCAAATGGTTAATTAAATAGGAATGCTTTATTAATTCAAAGTTGTATTTTTGCACACATATTAAACAAGACATAAATTTTATGGACACCATGTCCCCATAAATTAATTTAGGATCGCCATGAATGGATGCCGCGTGGCTCCTGAACTTCTCCGATGGGCGCCACGTAAACCCCCATGCGGGGCACATCGCCCCGCTGCTCGGCCATTTGGGAGAGCAGTAGGGTTTTTTCTAGTGCACCCGGTGCACCGATTTTAACTCCAAAATTTTATTTTTATTTTTAATTATAACTTAATATAATAATAGAGATATATATTTTATGACATTTAAAAATATATGTAAAAGAATTTTAATTATATATATATATATATTTATATTATATTAAATTATAACTAAAAAGTAAAAAAATAAAATTTTATAGTAAAAAACGATGCACCAGATTTATCAAAAAAAAATCCGACTGTTCCCTCACGCGGCAGATGCCACGCGGCATCCATCTATGGCGTTCCCAAATTACTTTCGATGGACACAATGTCCATAACATTTTTATCCTACTAAACGGCCTTGATAAGGAAGAGACGTCGAATGATGAGACATTAATAATAAAAAATTACGTTTAATATTTATTATTATAATTATCTTATACCTGATTTTTTCTCTCTAAAGACAAAATTGATCATAGGGTCCTCCTGCTCTTGTCCTGTACTTTTCAAATTAAATTATATATATATATATATATATAGAGTCCGGCTGAGGTACTATCGTGGTGCTATCGAGTTTTTCACCGTTAAATTTAACCCTCTGATTATTTTTACCCGTTAGATTATACTATTCAACAAACCACTCACTCAATCCTAGAGGGTCCACATCATCCTAGCCACCCATTTCTCAATCTAAGGGCTAAAAAATCAATAGCACCAATAGTTTGATGCTATTGATAGTATTCCAGCCTAGTTCTATATATATATATATAGAGAGAGAGAGAGAGAGAGAGAGATAGACTTGGACTGGGCTACTATTAGTAGCAAAATCCCATTGTTGCTACCAATTTTTTAGCCTTTGAATCAACTCTTTTCATTATTTCTAACCATTGAATTAAATACTATAACCTAGTAGGGACCACTCAACCCTAGGGGGACTACTCAACTCTAATCGACTAATATCATCCTGACCTTACAATTTTTCATCAAAGGGTTAAAAACTTGATAGCAAAAAGAGCATTTTACTATTAATAGTATTCCAGCCTAATTCTATATATATATACTCCGACTACTATATACTTTTATGAGTATTGACTGTCTTATACTCATAAATTTTCGGCCCTTAGATTTATTTCATTAATCATTTTCATTCGTTAGATCATACTACTTAACCAACTACTCACTCAACTCTAGGGGACCACTATCATTTTAAGTGGGGACCACCATCATCCTAACCACACATCCCATCAATTAACGGTTAAAAATTTATGAGTAAAAAGAGATCTATACTCATAAGAGTATAGTAGCCCCAGCCTATATATATATATATATATATATATATATATATATATATAGTAAGGCTACTATGCTATCGGAAGCACGAAGCCTTCCGTGCTTCCAGCTCGTTTTCGATGTTGCGACTTTCGAATCGTCGATCAGCTCCGTTAAACTTGATCTAGAGTATTTGAAGTACCTAGAAAATAAATTATACGATTTTTCGATATTATTTACCTAGTGAACGAAGGGGCTCAAAATCAACAGCTGAAAATAAAAATCTTACAAAACGTTATAATATGACATTAAAATTTTAGATCAAAGATATTAATCTTGTTTTATATAGTATAAAAAAAATTTTATCAAAATTTCACGTGATTTGGATATTTCTACACCGTTAAACTTGCAAACGGCTCACTACGGCCATTAAAATTATTGATTTTGAGTCCCTTCGATCACTAGGCAAATGATATCGAAAAATCATAAAATTTATTTTCTAGGTACTTCAAATACTCTAGATCAAGTTTAACGGAGCCGATCGACGATTCGAAAGTCGCAACATCGAAAACGAGCTGGAAGCACGGAAGGTTCCGTGCTTTCGATAGCGCGCGCGCCCGCACACACACACACACACACATATATATATATATATATATATAAATATAGTCCGGCTACTGTTCTCTTATAAGTACGATCGCTCTCGTACTCTTATAGAGTATAGTAGCCCTAGCCTATATATATATAGGGAGAGAGTCCGGCTGGGCTACTATCGATAGCACGAAACATTTTATGCTATCAAGTATTCTGCCGTTAGATTTATCTCTTTTATCATTTTCATCCGTTTGATTATACTATTTAACTAACCACCCACTCAACTCTATGAGGCCAATATTATTCTAACCGCACACCTTTTAATCCAATGGCAGAAAACTTAATAGCACCAAGTTATTGGTGCTATTAATTTTTTAGCCCTTGAATTAAAAAATATGTGGTTAGGATGATGTGGGCCCTCCAGGGTTGAGTGATTGATTTGTTGAATAATATAATTTAACGGGTAAAAATAATCAAAGGGTTAAAATTTAACGGTAGAAAATTCGATAGCATCAAGTCCTTTGTGCTATCAATAATGTCCCAGCCGGACTCTCTCTGTCTCTCTCTCTCTCTCTCTCTATATATATATATATAGACCAAAATTATGAGAATTAGGAATGTTTCAATGTTGTTATTATACATACACCATCGTCTGATCCGAGGGGCCATGTGATGATGGACGGTGGAGATTAAATGATCCCTTCCCACGTTGTGGGAGTAATCCTCTTGTGGAGTGTGCTCATTGCTCAAATGGGAATATGGTTAGAGATTCGAATTTTTTTCCGGGGCTTAAGATGTCCCCCCCTTTGGGATCTCTCGACCTTTCTTCGCACGTGCGATGAACATAAGAAAAAAACAAAAAAGGAGGGAAAATTGTACGGAGACCCCTCAGCTATACATCTTTCTCAAAAGGGCCCTCGAACTTTCTTGTACTTAAGAAATGCTTTTGCGTCACGCGCTCCTACGATCAGGTCAAATTCTCTAGCCCAAATTAAATCACATCTATATCATGTGCATTTACGGTTGAGAGGTTTAAATCTAGTTATTAGTATTAAAATTTTGAAAAAAATTCAAATATCATTCATGTGGTTTTGTATTTTCTTACTTTAATACCCTATGGTTAAAATGTATCAATTTCGTACCCTGTGATTTTATTTTTATTTTTTTTGTTATCCCTTCATTATTTTTTTTTATTAAATTAGTGATAAAGTTAAAACTAAAGAGTACTAAAGTGAATATTCAATAAACTATAAATAGGATATCTGAAGTTTTTGTATATGTTTTAACAAAAAGTTAACAAAGGGACTGAAAAAAAAAAGAAATATGAAACCACATATTAAATTGATACATTTTAAACCACAAAGTACTAAATTGAAAAAATGCGAAACCACAGGGGTGGTATTTGAAGCTTATCCTAAAATTTTTATGATCTTTATATTACCATTTAATTAAGATAGGGACTAATCCGAGATTAAAACCCTATCTAGCATGTGTGAGAGAGCTACGATACACACATGATCCCTTCTATAAGTTTTTTTTTTTTTTCTTTTTCTCTAATGTGATGAAGCAAATGGCCCTTTAATATAACATATCGAACGGCTATAATTCTCTACGTCGACCAAGCTCAAACATCTTGACTCGGTCTGTTCACTTTGCTCTCATTCTACATCCCGATTTTCAAAGCATCCCCATCACATGACTTGTGCATAGCTACATCATGCATTTACCTATCTATATATATAACCATTATGTATGTTATTTATAAATATCCCCCTCCCCACAAGCTCACAAAGCTCATATATTATTATTATTACATTATACGCTCCTTTGTTTACACGCGAGAGAGAGAGAGAGAGAGAGAGAGAGAGAGAGAGAGAGAGAGAGAGAGAGAGAGAGAGATGAATATGAAGAGTGGAAATGGAGATCGACAAGGTGAAGAGGAATTGGTGGAAGAAGCAGTAGAAGATGAGGAGGACGTGGAGCTTCCCGGGTTTCGGTTTCACCCGACGGATGAAGAGCTTGTGGGGTTTTATCTACGTAGAAAGGTGGAGAAGAAGCAGCTGAGTATCGAGATCATAAAGGAGATGGATATATACAAGTATGATCCCTGGGATCTCCAACGTAAGTATATAGTTGCACCAATGAATCTTTTTTGTTCTATTCTACTATAGTACCTGATCAATATGTTCTCGGTTTCAATAGTGATTAGTAGCATATTCTTTATAAAATGATCCAAAGAGAGCACCCAAAAGGTATTTAATTAGTAAAGAGTGTTACGGAAGATCAAAATGAGCGAAGGTATAGTTTAGATGTGCATGGTAGAGATCAAATAGATAAGGCGTGTGGAGAATTAGAAAGATGCTTAATTTATCTATTCCTGTTTACTTAAGAGCAAATGAGGTGATGCATTAGATCGATCAATTTGGGTCCAGACGATGGGTGTATATCGTACGAACCCTGACCCTAACTACACCAATTGCATCAGTCTATTCTATTTACTCTGGAGTAAACGGGAGTGAGGGTGATATTTATAGAGACACCAAGCTTTATTTTCACCCATTAAATGCTGATCTTTTATATCTTTTTTTTACTTTTAATTGCTTTTTAAAAGTCAGCTCAGTGGGCGGGGAGAAAGAATGGTACTTCTTCTGCCTGAGGGGACGGAAATACAGGAACAGCATCAGGCCTAACAGGGTTACTGGGTCCGGATTTTGGAAGGCGACTGGCATCGATCGGCCGATATGTTCTTTGACCAAATCTGGCGAGTGCATCGGGCTCAAGAAGTCGTTAGTTTACTACCGAGGAAGCGCGGGAAAGGGCACGAAAACGGACTGGATGATGCATGAGTTCCGCCTTCCACCGGCCGACAGCAAGAATGGCGACAATACAAACCCTTCCCTGCAAGAAGCTGTAAGATTTCTCGTACCTTAAATTCTTAGATGAACTCTTTTGAATGTACATACCATGCCTGAAAAGTTTGTCAGGAGCATGTTTGTGTTTGGCCGGACTTCTGAAACAACTATTTTACTCAATAAATAAGCTAGCTTTCGCACGCTCTAGCAAAAGTGTGCTGCTATAGTGGGTATAGCTCAAGAAGAGATTCTTGTTGAAAAAATAAGTAGTACTTATTTAAATGACTCCACTTAAACTACACTTCTGAAGATCCACCGTATACATTTACTAACAGGAAATTTGGACGATATGCCGGATATTCAAGCGAAACATTACATATAAGAAGTACCCCCAAGATTGGAGAGAAGCGACGAGCAAGAAGATCCGGAGCGATGATGCGAGCTCAAAGTCGAATAGCTTCGAGTCCGAGTCCGGAGACGAATTGATCAGGTGCTATAATGCAGCCCCTGTGATTTTGCCGCAGCAACAACCTGATGATCATCAGCGTAAGGTGGCCTACAACAACTTTGAAGAGAAAAACCAATACATGTTCCAAGGACAATATTGGAACACAATAACACCCCAAACTCCATTAATGGCGTTTCATGCAAATAATAACACATACATTAATCCTCCCATGAATGAGTTTGTGAAGGACAATTGTTGGGATGAGCTTGGGAGAATAATGGAGGTTGTGACAGATCCAAGTGCAATTTGTGGATGGAGATATACTTAAATGAGCTTATTGTGTCTCCTCTTATTTCCAATTTCATATGTAATTAACTTATGAGCTCAATGAGGGGGTATACAAATTAAAGCTTTCACACTGCTAGCTACGTACACACATTAATTATGGGTTAGTTTACACAGAGTTGAGTGTAACCTTGTAATAATAGCTCAGAATATTTTTTTTTTTTTNATCCTCTGATGTATGGATATATATTAAAGAGAAAAATATAAAGTGATTTTCATAATATTATTTTCCTTTTCTCGCCCTTTTTTCCACTTTTTAATATAAATGCTTAGTTTCTTTTTCTTCTTTGCGTTCATCTCTTTCTCCTTTCACTAAGTATATATTAATCAAATTAAATTTACTATTTATAATTAAATAGGTAAACTTCAAATACCACTCATATGGTTTTGCACATTCTCATTTTAGTACCCACTGGTTTAGAGTGTATTAAGTTAGTACCCTGTGGTTTCTTTTTTTTTTTTTTCGTCAACTCCTCCGTCAATATTTTGTTAAATTATATACAAAAAACTTCAGATACCCCACATAGATTTATCGAATATTTACTTTAATACCCTTTAGTTTTAACTTTGTCACTGATTTAACGAAAAAAAATTAGTACTATGGATAATAAAAAAAAAATCATAAGGTGCTAAATGGATACACTTTAAACCACAAAATACTAAAATGAGAAAATACGAAACCATATGGGTGGCATTTAAAGTTTTACCTAATTGAATTTATGAATTTTAGGTCATTTATGTTAATAAAAAATCTGCAAAAATAACTCCTAGCCCTAACCCTACGTTAATCCTATATTAGTAGAAGCACACATAATTATCTACAAGTACATTTTCTTTTTTTTTTCTAATAATAGATTGACACGTAATGCATGAGCACTGGTACCATGCGTCTTGAAATTGAAGGACACATATTTAGTGTGAAAATAGAATAAGTTCGAAAATGATGGATACTTCAAAAACTATTGAAACAATCAATCCACGTGCCTATCTTATGAAAGTAATATGAGCATATTCATTCCCTATGAGACAAAATAATTTAATAAATTTATATGGCAATATCAAAATGGATCCAAAAAATCTATTCTACATGCCTATATGCTAAAACTGGTTGTCACTTGTCAAAAGAGATAAAATTAAAAAAGGAAACTATTCTCTCGTGCACACATTCAAACATTACAATTATTAATTTGAATAGTCAAACAGTAGACAAGTACACACTGGTGATTCTGGTCTCGTCTCTCACTATTGTGTTGAAAACACATTCCATATGAAGACTTTTTTACGACAAGCATATTAAATATAGTAACTAAATTTAAACATTTTAGACTAGTAATTTAGACATAACGAGTTATTAACGCTGATAGGCGGAGTCGCTATAGTTAGTATCAAAACTGATTTACCAGTCGAAAGTGTGAAATGAGCCTCACATTCCCAAAAGTGTGAGGTGGGTGCGAGAAACTTACACGTGATGTGTGACGGATGCACTAAAACTAAAAAGTAGGCTTAAATATTTTAGATTATCGGTTTGGGTCTAATAAATTATCAGTGTTAGTGGGCCAGACCTTTACATAGTCATAGAGCTCATCAGCCAAAAATATGTATTGTAGTTAAAGGTAACCAATCAAATGATCAAGCATAACACTTGCTTCATTTAATGATGAATGTGAAATTATACACTAAATCTCAAATTTTACACCATAGGAAAAGAACATAACACTAAATTATCAATATCAGAAAATGTGGTGGGGATTGCTTTTGTTTTCAACTAGGAAAAGCTATGAAATCAAGTCTTAGTTGCGGAATTTTACAGCAGTTTCATTTTGCATGAGTTGCGTGAGTTTAATCCATAAAATGCAGATTGGCCCACCCAGACAAATCTCATCAACCCTAGATTAGCCGTTTACGAATTGAATTTGAATATTCCGAGTACTAATCAGTTTGACATGTACAATCCAATTCAAAATGCACCAACCAACTTTGGAAGTCAAGATATTTCTACCATGGGGTTTTTGAATTCCATACGTCGGCTATTCAATTCGACGGGTTGGGTATAGTCTAGTCCAGTATGCATACAAAACAAAGGGAGGGTCAAGAAAAAGAAAAGTAAAAGCCCCTCAGAATTCATAGATGCAATACAACCTCTGAAGCAGTTAAAATCAACATAGTCGAAACAGAAACTAGAATGATCTTAAGCAAAAATGAACTGAACTAGTAATGCATACCAGAAAACTATTTGGCATCAAAAGCATTGATGACTTCTAAGTTTCTTTTTGTACAAGAACAAGCAGCAAAAACTAATACCTCATTTTTTGATGCTGCTGGTTGCTGATGGCAGAAGTAAACTGGAATGAGCAACAGAAACCACCGCTTGGAAAAAAAAAACCAACTATTGCAACACTGCCTTAATGACACATCAAGAACTCGAAGAGCTACGATCACAGACTAGCAACGACGGAGCAAGAAATATGACTAGAAGTTTCAGGATGCTGCTGTATCACTTTCCTCACCTTCATCCCTGAACTCAATTGATTTCCCATTAGAATGTTTCCTAGAAAGAAAAGAACAAACCAGCAAATTAAGTTAAACATAAGGCGGAGAAGAGTGCTTTCGAGATTTTGTTATTTTTCCGGATAGGACAAGAAAGCTTCGACAGTTGGCAATAACGCTTCTAAGTAGTAGTTCTTATACTTTCCAACTTCGTGCTGCTTATGGTTATCAGCATGAAGAGCAGGAAAGTATCCACCTAACAATCTTTTTTCGTCCAATCACCTATCTGGTTTTGGGAAATCCAACAAAAGAAATGCAAAGAGTTCTTTTTGCTGACTAATTCATGTATACTTTTGCAAATATATAAGTACAAGGGAGTTGATTGCTGTGACACATTGTGAAGGATAGGTTGGATCAACTTTTGATTTTTTTATTTATTTCATTTAGAAATAAACTTAGCTGAAAATGTAAATCAACTAGGATTCGAACTAGGGACCTCAGGTACCAACCATCAAGCCCTTTGCCACTTGCGCTAGGAACAGTCGGTAACTTTTGAATAATTAAGCTCAGAAGTCTAATCCCTGAGAGCTAATTAAACTAGGACGAAAAAAAAATCAATGGTGGAAAAAAAAATAGCTGTAGATAATTTACAGTGAGATTGAAATCGTATATGTAATTTACGGTATGATAAAATTGTGATTAAAACCTTTGGGACTGTAGTTTCTCTTCTGATAAAGCCTTCTCTAGCCTCTCCTCAAACGGGGTGGCATGCCAGCTTACTTTCTGATCCTGCTCTTATAATGCAAGATTTACTTAGATACAACTCGGGTTAATATTCATAGCACCGCAAAGGCTAAAAGATGGGAATGAACATCCTACCTCTTTATACTTGTTCGTCGAGTTGGGGATGCCATTTCCGTCCCACCACTTTGGAGGAACAGGATCTGATTCTTCCTCATTCCAATGTGCAGCAACCATTCCGATAATAGGCCTGTCCACATCAGAGCTCATTCCAGATTGAGACCTGGACTTTGGAGATATCTCGTACCTCCCTCCACTATTAGCCACTGGGGGTTTCAACCATTGAGATAAACTGGGAACAGCAAGTTCTGGATCATCCTGGTTTAATGGTCCCTTTGCTCTATTGGCCCAAGGTGTCACTGCATTTCTTTGACTCTCCCTAAATGCATGGTTTCCACACAATTCTGAATCTGTATGTTCTGAAGCTTGAGATAGGTTGTGTACAGGATTTAAAACTGGATACATGTATTGTGTACAGATTCTAGCGTTTTTTCTGGTTTTGAGTGACTCTTGATCAGCTGGATAAGCAGTTGCTGGAGTTTGCATTTCCTCAGTCAGTTTTAACAGCATCGGAAAGGGTTCACATTTAGAACCAAAGGATGGAAGATGGCTTTCTTTGCTTTCTTGCGGTGATGTATTCGAAGTTACACTGCCAATCCGACACTTGAGACCAGAGTCATGTTTTACCGTACTCTCGTGCTGCACTGAGGTTTGATGTCCCTTGCTAATAGAGCTACAATGAAGCCAAAACAGTTCATTCTGAATATTTTCCTGTTCAATTATTTGCTTAAACTAATAGGAGAGGTAAGCAGATAGCTGTACCTTCCATTTTCTGAAACTTCAGCAACTTGTTGTCCTTCAGTAAAAAGTGCTTTACCAGTTATACCAGGGAGCCATGAGCGAACAGGAGGCACACCACCCTGATCAAGAGTTTCAGCATTTCCACTTTCAGATGCTTTTCGAATTTCTTCTGGTGTTTCTAGTAAAGTGCCAAAAGATTTAAGAAACTTGGCCTGTCAAAACTTCTTAATTCAGCATATGAATGTCCAAGAGTTAACGATTTGAAGAAAGAGTAGTAATTATATCTGAAAAAGGTGTCAACCGATCAGCCCCGAGAAGTAGAGATACATAAAATAGTTCCAAAGGAATTCCAATTTACATTCTCGCTATTAGATACAGGTAATAACACTTTAGGACCTTAGCCTTAAACTTCAGATGCATGTACATGCAGTCGAATTGCCAGCAAAATAAAATAGCGAGTTACATGCTAACTTGTTGCAATCAGATTTGGTGTAATGATCTATGAAAAATTAAAATGGGTTTGATACATTTACAAACCGGTCTTAATTATAATCAGTGTGTGCAATCTATTTTAATAAGAGAGACATGATTGCTGGAGAAATTTAACCACTTTATACTACCAAAATACATTTTCTATCCAATGAGTGAACTACCATCAGCAACAAATGAGTGGCGTGCTTACCAGCTCGACGGAAGCATTTAAGTTTTGTATGGAGGGGCGTGATAATCTGATGACAAAGAGGAAAAGCCAACTATATATCATCGAGTGCAAACTCTAGTAGATGATACATGGACTATCTTATAGATACTTTAAACAGGCCTACACTGCCGTTACACAATGATCGATTTCCAAGCGGACCAATTAGTACGAAATGGACGATTCTAATCTTATTAATCAGCTCAAAATATATTGATTGTTTATACAATAATGATAATAAATCATAGTTGGTAAAACACCAGAGGGATAAAATTGCAAACTAGCGGTTGCATTTGCACTAAAACAAGCATAGATCAATGTGAAACTCTTTCTGCAAAAGATGAACCATTTGACCAACATAAACCATCAAATTAACATATACATAATAATTGCATTAAAATACAAAACACAAGCACCACAAGAAACTTGTTTGAATGGAAAATTGAGTTGTGCAAACGCATACCTCATCCTTGAGTTCTCTATCTGACCTCTCTTTATCACGCCTCTCTTGTGAATTTTGATACAAGCTTTTTTCACAGGGAGAACCTTTATCTTCACATACGAAAATTGAACCAAAATAAAAAATTAGCTACTAAAAAGCAAATTTATTACTAATTACAACAAAAAATCACACCAAATTACTCAAATTAGGCACACGATCATGATCATTACCTTCCCGTAAGAAAATAGCTGCTAATTGATTCTTCGACACCAATTTCTCCCCATTAATCTGCCGATTCCACAACAAAATAACCAAAAATACACGCCTCAAAACAAACTCATGCAATAAAACCTTAAAATAACACATAAATCCGCCACAAACCTTGTTCGCGGAAGCAATCGAGCTGGAGATGAAGTGATCCCCTCGATCATCATCTTTGATCCGGAAACAACCAAACAAGCATCCCATTCCGAGCGGAGATCGAAGCCCTAGAAACCTCCGCGATCGAGCTAGGGTTTTCGCCGAGCCCCTTCGAATCGCGAGCTTCGGAGAGCTCGTAGTGATCGAGAGAGTGAGGAGGCGTAGTTTGGAATTTGGTGTTTATACGTGTGCGTTTTAATTGAGGAAATTTGAAATTGAAATTGGGTGCCACGAGTGAGAGAGAGCGAAAATGATTTGAAAAAAAAAAATAAAAAAATATTGGGGAAATTTTTTGACCGTTTCATGGCGTATTTGGTGTGGGGCCCCTTGTCTTATCAATGAGTGGATCCGCAAAAAATATTTGACCCGCTCCGGTACCAAAGTACCAACTCATATATAGTACCAAAAATGGCAAAGATCCTTTTTTTTTTTCTTGAGAATAATAATATTACATTCATAATTTTTTTTTAAATAATGCGATCTAATACATTTTTAAAAAAAAAGTGAATATAATTCTTGCACTTTTTAATTTAAAAGTCAATATTTTACAATTATTCTAGTAATTTTTTTAATATTAAAAGTTTAAGAGTGTTGTTTACCATTTTGAATTAAAGTGTGAGATATGCACACTCATTTTTTGGATTTTTATATAGCATTTTCTTCTTCTTCTTTTTTTACGTATATATATTATAGTTGGTGTAAAAATACATAGTTCGGATTTATTTTTTAATTTCAAATTTATGTGTTAGTTAGTATTAGGAAAAATTCAATCACATGCTTTTAATGCTTAAGAAAAAATAACAATGTATAAAACTTATCTCAACTATCATTCATTTTGATCTGACTATCCAACTTTTAAAAATATAAATTTTTCTATCTAAGTTTTTAATTTATTTGATTGACTATAAGTTTAAATTTGAATACATCATTTATATTTACAAATTCAATTAATATATTTTACATAATTTATTTATTTACATAAATTAACTTAAATTTTGTATCTAAAGATATTTGAATCAGAAAATTTTAAAATTTAGATAATCTAATCAAAATGGTGAATAGTTCACATAAGTTCTATATAATTTTACGAATAAAAGAAAGTGATTTTCCATATTTATAGGTAAAAAGTATAAAACTAAAAGCAAACAACAAAGAGAGCAAACAAACTTGTATCATTTAAAATTTAAGTTCACGGACTCTTTCCACTCCATAAATTTGCTTCAAACTCCCAACCTCAGCTGTTTTTGGATCTAACCATTTTAATGGAATTTATTGAATAAACAAACAAGAAGAGGGGGGAAAAAACATCTTGCAGAAGAATTGTATGACTCTGCGACAACGACTACAATTCAAAACATCAATGGAAAAAAGGTTGTAAGACGAAAAATGATGCAATAAATAAGAAATTTCACTTGATTTTTCCGATTATTTAGTTATGTTAAAAATTCGCAGAAATCACTTCAAGGGAACTAAAACAAAAAAAAAAAAACAAAAGAAAAGAAGCAACAATCGATTCAACTGCGGTTCTTCATCAACCTGTTGCGTCACATAATGCATCTATGAACAAGTAACTTGGTTCCAACTTACTTTCCAAAAATGGTACACTTCTAAATGCGAAATTTAAGAGGATAAAAAGGAAATTGCTTCATTACTTCTTGGATAACTATCCTCTTAACATGATCACCGTATTGTAGGTCGACAAACTACCGTGGCAAGCGAGAAAACTCTATTTAGGTGAAACTGATTTCTCCATTTCGCCCTCTTCGAGAAGCGAGAACTCTCAACCTTATTCATTGAGACTTTACATTCCCCGGTTTCCACCCTTTTTGTCGAGCCCTTAATTCCCACAATGCGGTGAGCTTCTTCTGTTCGAGCAATGTGGCCTCGGCCCTCTCTCGTGCCTCCTCGCAGGTGTCCATTCCTGAGCTGCACTTGTCGGCTTCCTTTTGATACTGTGATGCCAACTTCTTCGCCTCGAGTAATGTCACGTCAGCACGCTGCTCTGCTTCCGTCGCCTCCTCTTCTCTCAACTTCAATTCTTCTGTGAGGAGGTCTGTGAAATTCTTGTCCATTTCTTCGCTAACCTCCGGGTCGCGTTTCGCACAATCTGCGGAAAAGAATTAAGTACTAATATAGTTGAGAAAACAAATGAAGTTATAAGAGGATTTGGTTCATCGGGGATTCATTTAAACCACTTTGTGCAAAGCAGGTCCATCATTGTAAGCACTAATTCATAAAGGGTCCGCTATTAAAATTCTATTTCAGCTATTTCGTTCTGATTAGGACGGTTCCTTGCTAAACGAAGTGAAATCACATTTTTATTACCATTTTCTCAATATTAAAATGCAAGAGAGGTGGCAATGGAAGTTAAAATGCAAGAGAGGCGGCAATTTTGATGGTCGCTTGTTTACTTCACCGATCAACAGATAGATAACTGATCCGTATTGTATTGGTACACCAAATTTTCTTGTGTTTGATGATCGGTGAAGTAAACAAGCGACCATCAAAATTGGAATCGTCTAATGCACATGACATGAAGGTAACTGGTGTCTGAAGAAGCAGTGTACTTTGAGGCGTTTGTTACCGTTCAAGAGCAGCAGTTTCTGGTGAATAAAAGTAAACCTACCTGTGAATGTTCCTCATGATCTGAAATTACCGTAATCTGTAGGAAGGCTCAGAAATAGAAATTTCCTTGAGGTAGCTCCTGTCAATATCAGATGAAAAATCTTTTTCTCCATCTTTAAGGGGATTGGCACGCTAATTAACCAACCTACTTTTGGAATTTAAGCAGATCAATGGTGAAAATAACTGGGAAAAGAGAACTCCTGTTTTACGTGACTCAATTTTACCATCTGCGCAATTTTACTGATAAAAAGTTCCACGAAATTAACAAAAATGCAAGTCAAATTGAACTAATCAAATCATGAGAACAGCATATAACCAGCAAATTTGCACTAATGACACAAATTCAACAAATAAATAAGACATTTGCAATTGCTTTTAGTCCACTCGAGCAATTAACCTCAATAACTACTTGATACCTCCGAAAGAAACTGGAAATTGAAATGATAATAACCTGTGATCGAGACGTTGCTCAACTCTGCAATCAGAAACAGGAAATCAGCGTCAGTACACTCGATCTAACAAAAAAACAAGTAAAATTGGGGAAGAAATGAAACTCGGATCTCGCAGATGCGCCACCGATCTCGTCGAATCCAAGGGAAAATTGGCACAGATCTCACATCTTCGAAGTGAAATCACAGGGTAAAGAGGAAGAGGTAAAAGGACCGGCACCTTCGGGGAGGGAGAGGAGGGGTTGGGAGGAGCAATCGCAGGAGCAGGGGGGGCACGAGGAGGAGCCGCCGAGGGCTTCGACGAGGTGCCAATAGAGAGGGGGCCCGACGATGTACGCCGCTAACCCTAGCCCCATCACCACGAGTATCGCCTTCAACAGGCTAGGGTTTAGGGCCCCCGCCATTATCGTTCACCTCCGAGCTCGCCGATCGAGAGTGAGAGAGGTGAGTGGTGAATGGTGCGCGGATTCGGAGGAATTATTACGAACCGCGTCGGTCGTGGTTAAAATACGCGCCCAATAATAAATGTTAGTGGGTTTGGACCAGATTCGGTAAATGGGTCGGGCGTGAATTTTGCTCGGACTCGTTAGTGGATTCGGACCGGATTCCGGTATTCTTTTTTTTTAAAAAAAAATTAATACCAAAAATAAAAATTAGGAATTTAGGATAGATGTTTATAAGAGAGTTTATTAGGACAAAAATTTGGTAGGCATCTGTCCCCAAACAAATCCCCAAACAACTGGACGGAGCCTGTGAGTGTGTGTCCGGACGTCCATTACCACAGCCCCTTTCTCCTTTTTCTCCCTCTCTCTCTCTCTAAAAAATAAAGCCCAGAAATTTTTTTTTCTTTTTCTTTGCTGTTTCCGAGGGTTGCGATGGACGCCGCGTGGTCGGCATCGTCCCCAAACAATTTTATCTGGGGATGATGCCCATCAAATTTTTGTCTAATTTACTAGGTGTTGTTGCATAGATTGTTTTATAATTTTTTATTATAAAACCTATAAAATAAATCAAATTTTAATGATTATATATTTGAGTGTAAATGATGTGTAGATAGTATGATAATTTACTTAAAAAAAAAACGAAAAAAAGAATAGCCTCCCAGAATTCCAAAAAAAAAAAAAAAAACGTACAGAACTATTGATTATTATAAATTAGCTACCTAATTTTTTAAAATTTTAATTTTAATATTCTAATTTGTTTTTTGAGTCAGTTTAAATACTTTAACTTCAAAATTTATACTAGAAATTTACTTTAATAAATATACAGTTGCGAAATTTACTTGAAATATATTAACACAATCTATAAAGATAAATAATATATTTAAATTTTAAAATTAAAATATACTGACTCAAATCAAATAAATAAAAAAAATTAATAACAAAGTTAAAATATTAAATATTAAATAACTGGTTTAAAATAATTCATAATTTAGAAAAATTGCTTTTTGAAAAGAAAAAATCTTCTATGGGCCGTGTGCCATGTGTCCACTAGTTTGGTTCACGCGAGGACGTGGTAGACCGGGTCGGAGAAATTTGTGACACGACACTAGGGGTGTAAACGAGCCGAACACCAGCGAGCTGGGGTTAGCTCGTGTGCGGCTTGTTCAATAAACAGGCTCGTGTTTAAATGGGCCGAACACGAGCTGACTCGTTAAAGTATCGAGCTAAAAAATTCAGCTCGTATTCGACTCGCTGATAAACGAGCCGAACACGAACTGGCTCACGAGCTGGCCAACAAATAATAAGTTAAAAGAATTAGATTGAATATATATGTATAATAAATTTATAAAATCTTATCCATTAGACTTTGATCTAATAGTTGAAACTTTACTTATAAATAAGCTTTTTTATAATTGAGCTCCCCTTGATATTGTTATTTTGTTAAAAATTAAATAATAAAAATATTATATATATATATTTATGTATTTATATATATATATAAAAATTATATAAATTATATAAATATAAAATATATGTATTCGAGCTGTTATCGAGCCGAACATGAGCGAGCTGACCCCAGCTCGTATTCGGCTCGTTTAATAAACGAGCGATTCGATCTCGAGCTAATTTCGAGCCGAACACAAGATGGCTCACGAACAGCTGAATTCACACCCTTACATGACACTATTAACGTAGACCGTTGACCCAAAAGGCCGGTTAATTCTCGTCCCGTAGACAAGCCCGGTCCGGTTCAGCGAACCTTCCAAGAAAAAAAACCCACAAAAAACCCATTCTCAACCCGTCAACGAACCTCTCAAAAACGCACACACTAGAGCCCACAGTAGAGAGAGAGAGAGAGAGAGAGAGAGCGGAGGGGAGATACATCACCAACGAAGACGACGAGGACGACGACGAGCACTGCGCCATGGCGTCGCCCCCGACCTCTTCCTCCTCCTCCGCGGGACTCTTTCGCCGCGCCCCGGGCTCGGCGCGGGCGCATTCAGCTCCTCCGGAGGCCGTCGGGGCCGGGGCCATCCGAGCCGACGTGGATCCGCCGCCGCGGCCGAAGCCCATCATGCAGAAGCTCGCCATCGGGGCCATCGTCCTCTTGGGCTGCGTCCAGTTCTTCCTCCCCGCCTCCCACTTCCGCGACCCCTCCGACCCCCGCCGCACCTGGATCCCCTACGACCCCAGTCGCTCCTCCCCCATCGTACGCCCTCTTTTCGATCGAGTTGTGTTTGTGTTTCGATGCTTAAATCCCTTTCGAGGTGGATTTTGGAGTGTGAATTTTAGGATTTGGGGAGGGGAGTTCACGTTATTTCATCAAATGATGATCTAAAATTTGGTAAATTGCGCCATTACTTTCGGGAAAAAGTCTTTTTTTCTATTTTTTTTAGTTTTAATCTTGTTGAGTTAGTGGTTTGATGCGTAAATCCTTTTGGCATGGATTTTGGAGTGACATTTGAAAAAAGATGGATTTTGGAGTGTAAATTTTAGGATTTAGGGGCAAAATTCACGTTATTTTCTTCTAATGATGATCTAAAATTTGGTGAATTGCACCATTACTTTCGGAAAAAAAAAGTCTTTTTCCTCAAATTTTATTAGCTGAACTTGGTTCATCTTTGTGTTCGTGCCCTGCAATTGTTTTTTCGTCCATCTCATACTTAAACTATAGAAAAAGTTGCAACTCAATAGATGATAACGTTGCGTGGTGCATGAATGTAGAGAGGCACCACGTATAGTCAATCGTCTTCCTCCGATAGTATTTGGCGAAATGGTTTTAAGAGTTTAGAGTGTTAACTATTGAACTTTAAAGTTTGGAATTAAAGTGAAACTACGAGAAAAAGTTTTTTTTTTAACCCCTTTTAAGTACTTTGTTTTATACTTTTTCACAAGCAAAAACCTCGTAGAAAATTAATATGTGGGCCATTTGATGCTTTGATTAGCATTATGAAGAAGTAAGTCTATTTCAGCTTCATATTTCGTCATTTTCATGTGTTTTTAGTTTCTAAATGTGGTGGATTGCAAAATGAATTTTCAACCTATTTTGTTTGAATGCTGGTACAGATAATGCTCGTAGGAAACTTTAAAAAAGGGTATATAAAAGAAATTGCATGGTTGTTAGATAATCCCAATGTCTTTGGTTTCTTCGATTTCGTCGTTACCTTTTTGGCAGAAAAAGCCCTGCCATTGTTTTTATTGATGTCAAGTAGGGTGTTTTAACTTATTTAAGAGGCATTGTAAATCATACAAATGAAAACTAACTTGTCAACACTAAACATATTGTTTTTAGTAGCCAACCATATTCACTTGTGATGTCATCAACCCTAAATAGTCATTATATGCTGATCCAACAGTAAATCTCTTAGTTTATTGGTTATATTAACAGATCCGTGCAATCCTTTTGGCATAAGAGTACCCAAATAGAGAGTAGATGTGTGAGCGTAATCAGGTTAAATTCTTCAGCAATATAAATGGCTGAAAAAAGAAAATGCTTCTGCTTTCGATTTATGTGTGGCTGGTATAAGAATGCTTGCGATAATTGGCCTAAAAAGCTTATACTAAATATCATTTGTTCCTAATGGGCCAAGATAGGGATTATTGTAAATTATGAGGGGCATTGAATTAGATTTGTTCAGGGATTCTTGGGCGTCTTTTGGTTTCTTTATCAGATTAAAATTATGAATTGCATAAAGCACTAAGAAACTGAACAATAGCAAGGTACAAAACCCACGGTTTCTTAGTGCAACAGACTATTAAGCATGAAGCTTCTTGATATTTTTTAGGGCGTGTTTGGTTGTCGGAATAAGTAATCTGATGATAACTTATTCGATGTGAAGATTTTCTTGTGTGATTGGAAGGTAATAGTCAAATTTTTGCTCATTGAAAGGACTTGGCATCCATGATGTGGTAGGATAGTATATTTTACCTATGAGATGATTTAAAATATTTCGAAAAAATGACTTGAAGACCAAATATGCTATTCCTTTCTAGACACTTGACCACACTCTTAGCTTCTAATCACAATAAGAAACCCCATACTGAATAGGATATCACTAGATAATTTATTCCAACATCCAGATAGGGTCTTACTGTTTCACAATAGAAATTTATGTCTGTTAGTACTAGTTGTTACCTCATTACTCTTAAAATTCTGTTCATAAGACATATTAGAGTTCTGCTCTTCATAATCCTAATTTAATTTTTCCTTCTTTAACAGAGAGAAATACTACTACCATGCTGAAATTCCAGATGTCTAGTGTTAATTAAGTAATAAATTGTTCAAATGCATAAGGTTGTTGTCGTTGCGTGAAAATTACTCTTATTCAATTTGATGCAACTTTTGTTATTTCCAGTCCACAAATAAAAGAAGTTTCGAGGAGGAGCAACTTGATATGCCAGTGAAGCAGGAGGCAGAAGTCCCAGGGACACATATCTTCTCTTGGACAGACTGTTTAGATTTGCGAGTTCTTGCAGTCCTTGCCAACTCAACTTTGTCCAGCTCAAGGTCCTATTTTTCATGTCTAATGATATAAATGTATGATGCACCACATGCTTTTGAATGTTGCAATGTTTTAGTGAATTGGAGATTGAAGTACACTTATGCATGCTTTTTTGTTTTCCGTTTTGTGTCTCAGATATCCGGAGGATGTATTTTTCCATTTCTTCATACCTGAACATGAAGACGAGAAACTGTCCTTCTATAAGCTAAAAGTAGTCCTGCCTTCCTCAAACCTTGGTATAATTGGGTAAGTACAGAGTTATTGAACTGCTTTTATGTAAAAACTTTGTTTTGTACTCACACTTGATGTTTCTGCAGTCAGAAGGATGTGAAGGAGAAATTAAACATTGCTACTCCTGAAGCGGAATTTCTTTGGAATTACCGTCATGAATTGGCACCATTTTTCATTTCATACCAGCATTTACCTTTGAACAAATATGTATATGTCTTACCAGACACCATCATAAAGGTAGTTGATCATGTGTTTACCATCTTCGTAGTTCGATTTGTTGGTGAATTGACTATTATGAATTCTTAAAGAAAAATATCATCATTGAGAAGTACTTTTATCACCTTTGATTGCAATCTTGATAATCAGGCTGAAAACTGTCCATGCTTCATATAAGAATACTCAGATTGTTTAATTATTACTACACGTGGCAATCACCAGGCAAACTTTCACAAGTATGCGTTTTATGGCGTAGGAGAGACTGTATAATGTAGCGTACAATTGTGCATTTGTTAATTCTATGTTCATGTTGAACCATTCAGGAGATCTATTGACACACCTATCTATACCTTTTTATGCTTGCAAATGCTTATGTTGTTCCTTAATCATAGTAAATTAATTGCATTCCATCTGTTATCCCGTAATATTTTGCTCTGCAACTGAGATAAATGATTATTAGAGAGCTTTCTAATATGGCATCCAAAAACAATCCTACTATTTAAACCATAAGTCTGAACGAAGTATGTGTGAAACCAAACACTTCCTACATGAACATTCCCGTTTTAAAGTTGGCTAGATTTACAAAACCTCGTTAAAATTAATATAAACATATCAAAATGTGCTTAGAGCATAGATTTGTTACACAGATTATAACCCAACTACGAGATTTGTAATAAGATTGGGCTTCCATTTCAGTTGTGAAATTTGAGAAGGATAGTCCTCGGCATGCCTTCCCTTTCTTTCTGTCTTGTTGAAACTTTCATTATTTTCTATACACATACTGCAATGGTAATATTCAGGACTCGATTTTTTGTTTTTTTTTTTTTTTTCTGTGCAGGGAAATATTGAAGATCTCTTTAGTTTTGATTTGGCTCCTTATGCTATTGGAGCCGCCGAAGACTGCAGCAAGAGGGTGGGTGATTACGTCGATATCGAGGTTTTAAATGCTATACAGAGAACTGCTGCCAAAAGTTGGATATCTGACAAACCTTATGATAAAAATGCCTGCTTACCTGATTTCAATGTGCTCTTAGTGGAACCTCATAAGTTAGAAAGCACTCTACTCGAGTCCATTGTGTGGTGGAACAAAGTTCTTGACAAAGGAAGTGAAAGGTGTGCCATATTTACCATATAACATTTTTCTATATATATGCATGTAGCTACTTTTTGAGACTAATATACGTAGATGATTACTTTCGATAGGTTCATGCAAAAGTGTACGAAAATCCTGCTAACTATAGCCTATTTGGGAATTGGTCCTTGTTTTCCAGTTCTTTAGCACAAATATTGAGATGCTTGATTTTAAGTAGAAATTTCATCAGTTTCTAGCAGTCTTTGTAACATTTTTTACGGAATATTAGGGTACACTTACTTCATAGATAATTTGCTTTGTTTGATGAAACTGTTAGTTTACCTGATGGAACTTCTCTTAAATTAAACAACAACACAATAGTTTGGGACGTGCAAATTGTCGAGGATCTGTTTCCTGAAAAATCCTATAGTTGGGCGTGTCAGTACAACTTTGTGTACATCAAACAATAATCTACAAACTAAACTATAATATTCACTATGTAATTTCAGGGGCAACCGTATGAAGTTCGCAATTGCTCTAGCTTTCTATGACAAATATTTCAAGCTTCCCTCTACTTGGAAAATCAGCTCTTCATTGGAAGCTGATGAAACTAATGAAATCAAAGCACTCCGTTTTGATGGGCCGACAAGAGTTTGCTCCGAAGATGACGACCGGGATCAAGGACCAAATCATGGTGATATTTGGCAGCAATATCTTTCGTCAAACTCGGTCGCCGTATTAAGTCATTGAAGCACCAAATTCCTTCCTATTCTGCCGCTTCATTTTTTTAAAGAGATTACACCAATTACAACCGGTAATGGACCTTATCAACGAATGAAGTGGTGGTGCTTAAATTCCTGCCGCAGAGAAAAACTGTGCAGTTTGAGGATACTATATAGAAGTTTTTGATACCACACAGGCCAAATGAAACAGGGTAGGGTAGTAGAAAAGAAGTGTCATAGGTCAAATTATCACCATTTGTTGATGTTTAACCAAACAGATGCTTGTTTGTTGCTGTTGTTGTAAGTTTGTAATAACAACATATGATTCCGTCGCGTGTTCATATGTTTTTAGCCAGTTTTCTGTTCTATTTGATTATCTTTATGCAGTTTTGTTATCATGTCATGTTTCTGTGAAAGACAGTGCAGACATCTTCAACAACTCCCTAATCATCAGAAACAACTAATAAGTGGAAGACTGTATAACTAACTAAGTGTCAGTAGTAATAAACCAATGGAGTGATTAGCAGCTAAGCAATGCTGTCAGCTTCTTGTGTTAATAATGGTGTTAAGAAGAAATTTTCTACAAACTATAGGCTTTCTGCAGCTAATCACTGATTCACTCACAAACATTTGCTATTTCTTCTGGTTCAAAAAAAACAAAAAAGAAAAAGAAAAACCAAGATCAACTGAGGGAAAAAATTTAGAATACATCAAGTATATTGCTGACGTGACGTTCCCAACCAATAGTCCCCACCAATAGAATTATTTTTATTGAATTGATGTCCCATCATAGTTAATAAAAAAAATAATTTTATTATATTTTTTTAGATAGAGAGATATAATTGACTTGTTATTTAACAATGTGAAAGTATGATACAGTAAATTTTCTCCGACTGAGGGTCTATCCAAGAAAATCTAGTCAACCTCTTTCTAGCCACAAGCACCCAAACCCCCCAACCAATTCCCACTCTCCAACTCACACTTCCCCTCCACCACCTTATCCCTCCCCTCCCCCACCCAAATCCTCTCTTATCCCCTCCTCTCCCCCAAAACACCCTCACCACCTTATTAGAAGAAGAGGAAGAAGAAGAAGAGTGTGAAAGAGAGAGAGAGAGAGAGAGAGAGAGGACACAACAATGGCCCCCTCCTCCACCACCACCACCACCACCACCAAACGCCTCTTCCTCATCTCCTGCTTCTCCTCCCCCTCCTCCTCTCAGGATCAGAACCAAAACAATCCACCAGTCTCGATCTCCGCCTCGATCAAGAACTTCTCCGCCGCCGTCGCGCTCTCGTCGATCCTCCTCTCGCCGGCCGCCCTCTCCCCTCCGCCGGCGGCCGCCGACATCGCGGGGCTCACCCCCTGCAAGGAGTCCAAGGCCTTCGCGAAGCGCGAGAAGCAGTCCCTGAAGAAGCTGGAGGCGTCGCTCAAGAAGTACGACCCCGACTCGGCCCCCGCGCTGGCCATCAAGGCCACGATGGAGAAGACGAAGCGGCGGTTCGAGAACTACGGCAAGTTCGGGCTGCTCTGCGGCGCCGACGGCCTCCCCCACCTGATCGTGAACGGCGACCAGCGGCACTGGGGCGAGTTCGTCACCCCCGGCCTCCTCTTCCTCTACATCGCCGGCTGGATCGGCTGGGTCGGCCGCAGCTACCTCATCGCCATCCGCGACGACAAGAAGCCCACCCAGAAGGAGATCATCATCGACGTCCCCCTCGCCTCCAGCCTCCTCTGGCGTGGCTTCATCTGGCCCGTCGCCGCCTACCGCGAGCTCGTCACCGGCAATCTCGTCGTCGACGACGCCGACGTCGGCACCTACTGAGCCACCCCTCCTCCTTACTGAGTAAGTGTTCAATTTCAAAATATTTAAAGAGCAGAATATTCTGAATTCGAGTTATGTCGGACTCCTATCTCTACAAATTTAAATTTTTAGCTATCGTTTGGTTCAGGGTTAAAAAAAAAATAGTTATTCCAGGAATAGGGTTAAGTTCAGGGTTAAGGTGGGGTTAGAGTATTTTTATATTTGGTTGAGAATTGGAGTTAGTCTAGGATTAAAGAAAATAGTGTTTGGTTGAAGTATGTGGGATAAGAAGGATAGTGGATAAAATAGTGTTTTATTTGGTTGGAATAGTGGGGTGGGGTGGGATTAGCTGGGGTTAGCTAACCCCATTCCGAATTAGCCTATTTGGGATGGGGTTAGCTAACCCCACCACCCTAAAATCATGTTTGGGAATAAAATCGGGGTTAGGAAGTTATCCCATCCCTTAACCCTGAACCAAACACAAGCTTAGAGAATAACAGTTGTTTTATATAATTTAGTATGGTATAAGAACAGAAGATCCTGAGTCCGAGTAATGTCAGGCTCCTATTAACTCTACAAGTTTAAGCTTTTTAAAGAAAGAATAATAATTGTTTCATATAATTTAACATGACATCAGAGCAGGAGATTTTGAATTTGAGTTATGCCAGGCTTCTATCTCTACAAGCTTAAACTTTTAGATAGAATAACGGTTGTTTCATATAATTTAATATAGCATTAGAGTAGGAGATTTTGAATTCGAGTCATGTCAGGTTTTTATCTCTATAAATTTAAGATTTTAGAGAATAACAATTATTTTATATAATTTAATGTGGCATTAGAGCATAAGATTTTGAATTCGAGTCTTGTCAGGTTTCTATCTCTACAAGCTTAAGCTTTTAGAGAGAATAATGATTGTTTCATACAATTTAATATGGTGTTAGAGCAGAAAATTCTGACTTCGAGTTATGTCAGGCTCCTATCTCTATAAACTTAAGCTTTTAATTAGAGAACAACAGTTGTTTCATATAATTTAGTATGATATCAGAAGAGGAGATCCTAAATTTGAGTAATATCAGGTTCCTATCTCTACAAATTTAAGCTTTTAAAAAATAACGATTATTTCATATAATTTAATGTGGTATTAGAGTATGAAATTTTGAGTTCGGATAATGTCAGACTTTCATCTTTACGAGCTTAAGCATTTTTTAGAGAGAATAACAGTAATTTCATATAATTCAATGGTAAGTAACAATTATTGCCTACCGTAGCAGCAAAGTCTTTGTGATTTCGCTATTTGAAATTTGATTCATTTGTTTTGTTTCTGCAGTTGTAGCTGCTGATACGCTGCTGCTACATGATGTGGAGAGCTCTGTTCTGTTGTATTTAAGAACTGTATCTGTATTTGTACTTCATCAAGCCAAATGATGATTATAGTTTTTAATCTCTTTGACCAATTTGAAGCACATTTTGGATGTAATTTCTGGTTTTTTATATGTTGTCAGTGAATGTAACCTGAAATTGCAGTTCTTCTAGAATATCTTCTTCTTTTTTTTAATTTACTGCAACTATTTACTTGATTTGGTGTGATAGTTTTTTATATGTTATCTTTGATTATTAGAATTACCATTCTATGAGCATCAATAACATTGGTTTGGTTCATGATTTGCTTCAATTGTCCGAATTAAAACTCTCCATATACTACAGTATATTGTGAGGATATTGTAGCGTCTGTGGCGCTAATTGAGACCTTCCGATTTAGATCATATTTCTAACAGAAGAAGCTATGGCTAAGCCAAACAAACTATAAGAATATTTTCCTACTCAAGTTTCGAATTGAGTTTAAACAAATCACACCACATTTGCTAAAAATTATGAAATGCATTGGGAAACACTACGATGGTCGGACCATAAACAATTGCTCTCTCGACCACCAAACGAACATGTCGACTGTAATATTTTATTTTATATAATCTATAAACTAATCCAAAACATAATGAATAACTGCGGTGCTTAAGCTTCTGATAAATAAGGCATTGGACAATTTTGCTATTCGACGAAACTTAAAATAATTTTTAAAACAATCTTAAAATAATTTTTAAAACAATATTACAAAAAAATCGATAACTGCAATTTATGCAGTGGTATATGTAGTGTTTAACCTGAGAACTCGACCGTTGAGGAACAGTGGCACTCTCCGTTATTTTCTACAACTCCAGGGCACATTTTAAAAATCCCCTCCCAATTCGACCGTTACAAAACCCCCCATTCAAGAACCAAAATTCGACCGTTAACACCATTCCATTCCTCTTCTTTACTCTCTCTCTCTCTCTCTCTCTCTCTCTCTTTTCTATAACACCTCTTCTCCTCCCCCATTTTCTCCTTACCATCTCTATCTCTCTCTCTCTCTCTCTCTCTCTCTCTAGACCAAGATGATGAGCGAGGCATCGATGGAATCGAAGCCGCCACCGCACCCGCTGCGGCAAATTGCGGAGAGCGCGACCCACAAGCTACTTCTAAAGCAGTGGCTCAAGGAGGAGGAGCTCCTCCTCCGCCGCGTCGCCCTCAGAGAAACTCGCCTCGACGCCGCCCGTAGGGAGACCACCGGCCTCTTCTGCGCCTTCTTCGTGTTCCACTCCACCGCCCTCCTCCTCCTCTTCTCCTCCGCCTCCGACGCCCCAGCCCCCCGCACGTGCCACCGATCGTGGATCCCCTGCCTCCTCTCCCTCCTCTCCTCGCTGGGCCTCATCTGGGCCGTGCGGTACAAGGGCGACACCGAGAAGGTGCTCGAGAGAATGCTCGAGAGGGAAAAGGAGGACGCTTTGCTGCTGGGGAAGTGCGTGGGGGAGCTCCGGAAGAAGGGCGCCGAGTTCGACCTGCTGAAGGAGGTCGACGCGCTGCGGCGCGCGAAGAGCCTGCGGGTCGAGGCGAAGGCAGCGGCCGCAGTGAGGAGGTGGTCGGGGAGGGATTTGGGGATCATGGCGCTCTTCGCGGCCGCGTGCGGGGCGGTGGCTCTCACAAGGTTCGTGCTTTGTAGCTAGGGTTTCTCTTTTGGGGTATAAAGGAAGGATCTTGATTCCGATGTGAATTTCGGTTTTTTTGTTTTTTTTTTGTTCTTTGTGTTGTGGAGTTGTCCTGATGGGAGAATTGCAGAATGTTCTGTTCTGCTATTTTGTTTGGTGTTTTAGTTTACATTTTTTTTGTTCTTTGTGGATCATTTTAATGGAAATCTTGTAATAAGATTGGTTATAAAATTACCAGTAAATTTCTCTCATTGACTCATTTATCTCCTTTTTTCTCCTTTTGTTTTGAGAAAAAGCAATTCACTTATTATAGTCTATCAAATTTATATCTTTCGATCGATGATGAACTCTAATCAACAACAAAATGATAAGTTTAAGTTAGAACAGAAAAAAAAAAAAAAAAAAAAAATCTTATACTTTATGGTGGAAATGTTTGATCAGATGGTATTATTCTTATATAAGAAACACCTGTTACAAAAAAGATCTCTTTTTTTCTTAAAAAAATAATAGCCTCATGTTTTCTGAAGAAGTTGTTCATATTTAAAGGAAAAATTAGAGTGAACTTGAGTTAGAAACTAACATTGTTGTTTGAATCACAAATTCTTGCACACAAACTCGCTACACCGATTATTTGTTCCTCCTTTTATATAGCTTCTTACGGATGCGCGAGTGTGAGAGGAGTACCGCATTTCTCGAGTTTATTCTAAATCTCTAGAGTGGTTAGTGCCTATTTAATTTGAAATCTTCTCTGCTCCGAGAAGCAATTACACATGTTCAAAGTACCTGTAAAAGCTTTTGCTGTGTCGAAAAGTTAAAAATTAGCCTTCTGTTGCTCCTACATTGGCAATTATTGGAAGTTTCTGATTGATTTGAATAACTCTATTCAAATAGCACTTTTCGGAAACTCAAGCCCAAATAAAGAACATTATCTGCAGTGGTCACAGTTAGTTAGGTATGAGTTGCCATCATTCTTGGATTGCAGGTGAAGGAAACATCCATTGCAAGTAATGTGAGCAATAGAATCAAAGAAACTAAAAGCAAGTAAACTTTGGTACAAACAACAAAACCATTTTATTCTCTATATAAGAACAAACAAAAATAACAAACAAATTTAAGTTTACATGATCAGCCCAATCATACATTCCAAGCATACAACAAAACACCCAAATTCCAAGTACAACTGCATCTACACAAAGAACTGAAGCTTCTTCCTAAACAGTACTCTCAGGCCCTTCCTTGTTGACATGGCTCATCGGGGGCGGTGGCGACGAGACTACAACACCCGGCGGGGGCACGGGAGCGCCGTAAACCTGCGAGGCCAACCCCGCGCGCGCCTCCGCCCGCCCCTTCGCCCGGCCGAGGAAGTAGCACCCGAAGCCGAGCAAGATCGCGAAGAGGATCAGAGGGAGGGAGATGACTATAACCAAACCCATAACTCTCCACTCTTTATGCTCAGAAACTGTAGCCTGATTGAGGAATGAAGAAGATGGTGTTTATATATAGTGAGAAAAAGGAGGAAAAGAATAGATACAGTTAAGAGGGTTCTGAGAAACAGAAGGAATTAATGACAGATAGGAATAAGGAACTTGGATTACAAGATAAGTAGCTCTCTTTAAGGATTTGAGTATAAAGGTGGTGAACATTTCTTTCAATTTCCAGAAGAATCTTTTATGTACTACAGGTTTATATAGTTATAGTGTAGTAAAAGATTGAGAGAAAGGACAAGAAAAGAAGAAGCTTCGACACACTTTTCCCCTAGCTGGACCAAGCAATGTGACCGTTGAGAGTAACGTTCAAATTCGAGAAAAAAAAAAAAGAAAAAGAAAAAGAAAAGAAAAGAAAAGAAAAGAAAGAAATTTTGAATTTCATCTTAGCCAATCTCTCAGTTATCCTTTTAAGAAGAAATTGTGTTAGTTTTAATCTGTGTTTTACTTCCCTCTTAAATAGATACCAAAAATTAGAATAACTGTTAAATTCAAGTGTAAAATTTATAGGTGGGTGATCATGGTGTTTATATTTAGTTGAGTAGGACCAAATAGATTAATTAAATCGTCTAATCGAGTCTCAATTTTGAGCTGTAGTAATAAAGAGAGAGATCTCTTTTATTTAGTTTTAGATAAATGTTTAGATAAACAACTTATATGGTATGCCTAACTACTTTTTAAGTTTTACATCGGAACTTCAAAAGTTCACGTACTGATTTGTCCTCTATCTGGACTAGATGTATCTGTAAAAGTCGGGCATCACAATATGATCGGTCCTCTATCTCATCTCATAGATGCACGTACAGTTCACATCGAACTTGCATAAGTATCAAAAGGATATGGTGAAGAAGTCCATCGTGCTGTGAGCGCATGTTCAAATGAAAGTAGGGCGGGGGAAGAAAAGAGAGAGAGAGGATTCTCGTGCGCACGACATAGCTTCACTGCCCGTACTTCATCACATTACTGGAGCTCGCAGCGATGGAGTTCGGATATGATCAGCAAGGGGTCGCATAGTGATCAATCTAATTGCTCTCCTTCTTCCCTCTCTTGATCTCTCCTACCCTCGATGTAACAAGTCGGTAAGAGGGAAAGAGGTTTTTGACACTTTTAAAAATGTTTTGGACATTTTGAGAGGTTTGCGGTTATCTACTGTGAGATGTGTCATTCTCATGTTTTTCATAGAGACCCAAAAAAAAAAAAAGCATCACCATCCAGGGATTTTCTTGTTTCATGTTTTTATTATCCGAAGGAATTTTCCAAAGGATTTTACGGTGAATTACTTACAATTATTAAGTTACCATACTCTTACTCAAGTTTTAATTTTTTAAAATATAGTTGATGAGTCAGAAATGCATAAATTTAACTTTTGAAATTCAAACCAGTCACCTTACAAAACATTAACTCAAAATCAAAATCAATCACCGCAAACATACCAAGTTCGTCACACGATATCACAAATGGTTTCGACGCAATTGAGGAGGGAAATTTTATCTACCAATATCGATGAATCTTTTGCGATGCTTACCCGTTATAATACAAACTTTATAGTAATGAGACTCTCTTCAACATTTTCTCCTAACCCCTTTTCATGTCATCATAATCCTATAGCAGCAACACTTCCCACGTAGCAAAATATTTGTTGACTAGAAAGGTCTACTAAATCGCAAGTTAGAAAAAAAAAATGATCAAATATGAATTGCAACAGCTTTATACTCGGCCTTGGCTAAAATGAGATAATCAGCATACGCATCATGAGATCTGCGGATCACTAGAACCCTTTGCCCTCGAAGAAGCTGAATCGACTGCGATCCAATCACTCAGAAAGGTGCGCCGAAACCCTTACTTGCTGTTACTTGGAACAGGAGGTTGAGAAATTATACAGCAGCAACCCTGAAGGGGTAAAAGGGGTGACGAGAATCAGGAAATAATATCCCGAGGGTAATCTGCTTAAAGGATGCAATAATATTAAAAAATTATTTTGTCCTTAAAGAGTTTCGCATTTGACAATGCAAAATTCAATCTGATATGGCACTTATAATCGCCATTTCCAAGATTAAGTTGTCATGAAGCCTTCTAATCACCATTTTGTTGAGGTAAAATAGTTTAGGTCTCCAGCTAAATTGCCAATTGAGCAACATATTTACCACCAATTTTGTTACTTCAATCCGACCGTATTCCGAGCGCGCGAACTCTGTAAAATACTAGCGTAGTACTGGGTGAACGAGGCATTTGAACCACTTTTCTCGAACTGCAGAGAAAGGCATCAGAGAAAGAGAAAAGGGAATGTTAGTTAGTATTCTGAGACAACAGGAATAAAGGAAAAAAAGAAAAATGATAAAGACCTGTAGGAAACTCTCTACAGATTGTTGATCATTTGGAGAGAAAGAGACTTCGTCTCGCTTTCTCTGAATAAAATCTCTGTTCTGCTCAACCTGCAGACAAGGAAATAGAATACAAGAAAAGAAATTGAATTTAAAAAAAACATTTTTTCCATTTTTGAAAATTTTGACCTGCTGTTCTGGGGTTTTTTTTTTAACAATTTTCATATCAAACTATGTTGTTATGGATCCACATATGCTGACTGATATATCTAATGCATTTTATTCATCGGAAGGAGTTCCCAAGCTACTTCAGTCAACATACGAATATTTCAGTCCGATTAGGAGAAAAGAAGATAAAAGTTGCAAATTCAGACAAATAGGAGATACGTGTTATTTTTCTCAAAGCAATCTTTCTAAGTTCTAACTTTAATGTGTGACAAAATAGCTTGTAACTAATGGAATGAAAGTTTATAGCCCTTTGCCCTTACCTGGTCTATTAACCGCTTAACAGGACGACGGAGACCTTCGATGCTTGTTTTTGCATAGAATCTTTTTAAGAGAATGAGTGGAATAGTAGCAAGTTCAGGAAATGAAATATGATAACTCCACTGGCCAAAATGTGCAGATAGAAGCTCAACCACTGAAAGAATGCACTCCGTTTGGAATTCTTGAGATTTTAACAACTGCTTTGGAACCTGTGTGCATAATATAAAATTAAGATATCATTCCAAAAAAATCTAAAAGTTGTCCCAATTGATCATCAAGCAGATACAGAGGAGTCTACCTAATGATCAACGGTACCAAAGAGTAAACAGAAATGAGGTGAAATTGAAAGAAAATAAAATGATGAAGACATGAATGAATGTCAAGGAATACAGTAGATGTCCCACTAACCTTCAACAAAGATGGAAAGTTCATCCTTATTCCACTAGCTTCATTCATACTGCTGAGTTCTCGATAATCTAGGGAGTCGAACAGCAACGATGCAATAGGAATGAAAACTCCACAAGAAAGAGAGAGCTCATTGAGCATTTGCACGCATTTAAGTCTCAAAGGTAAGTAACGTGGGCCATGAAATAAGTGAGCCACTGCAGTTATGACTTGGATAAGACAGACTATTAATTGCTGGAAATCATTATCCCTGAAGTTGCACGTGATAAACTTAACCCACAGTTTAAGGCAGTTAATGTACTGCCAATTGTGTATCTTCCTGAGTTCTTCCTGCACCAAAAAAGAAAGATAAGGTCACAATGTACATCATTTAAACTTGTACCTACATCACTGACATTCCAATTCATAGCAAATGCATTGACAACAAACATAGCCCATAGGCAGGTCGAGCAGGAGACATTTAAATCGAACCCAAATCTTATTAGCGTATACAGAGGTGAATGTAATCCTGTTTAAGAATTATTATTGATTAACCATTACAAGAAAGATATGAAACCAGCCACATAAACACAATGCCAAAGAGAAATATTCTAATATATTGGAATATAATATTTTTCGGATATTGCCATTTAACCCAACAGACAAGATAAAACTTGCTACAACATTTTATAAAGAGACAGCAGTAAAGCGAAAAGGAGTAAAAGGAGTAAACTACAAAATAAGAATTACCAACTAATCCCTCAATTTCTACTAGGAAGTCAATCAACACAAGTATCTTTAATTGTTGTTGGCATTACGTGAAAAATCATCTCTCGGAATTAGCAGACATGACACAAGTAAACCTAAGTTGTCGATTTGGCATATTACAGATAATAATGCAGTTCTTATTATTCAATATTTATAGCAGTCAAGGTTTGCAAGAAAATTAGACATAAAGCAACTACTTGGTGCTACAAAAACTAAAAATAAAAAGTTGAATTACTTTACCTTTTTCTTTGTTTTGTAAGCCTGTCTCAATATACTAGCAAGCTGCTGCAAAGAAGTAAGTGCCCTTTCATATGATTTCTCAATTTCCAGGGAATATAGTTCAACTAGCGAGTTGACAAGAAAATCTATGTGCTTCAAGTTTGTATCATCTACAAACTTGGATGATGCAATAAAAGACTTGTATGTTTTTGTCAAGCACATATCAACATAGTCAGAGGGTGACTGGGAGGCAATATCGTGTATGATAAGAAAAGAGGAAGAAGAGAGACTCTGATCACCAGTGGCCCACAGATGAACTGAAATCTGCACTAGGATGTGAATTAGATTAGATACCGGCAACATATTTTACTAAAAAGAATATGCAACTTATAATAGAGTGAATGATGATTGATACAACATGTTCTCATTACTTATAGGTCGTTAGACTCCATACTCTCGCCCAATATGTGAGCAGACTGAAGTACCAGACTGTAGTAAACTAAAAGAGAAATACACTGTGAATGGTCTTTTGATTCAATAACTTTTGTTTTCAACAATTTGAAATTTCACTAGAACATTAACTGCACATGCAATTATGCAGAAATACAAGAAGAGCTATTGATCGTGACAGAGTATGACATTATTTCTTTTTCTTTTGATTCCAAAAGAGAACCATATTAGAAAAAATGTAATGTAGAGAGTAATACAATGCCGTTGACCATACTCTTATATTGACAGAAGTAACCATGTTTAAAGTCATTGTTAGTGGCTTTATTAGGAAGAACTTTGACAGGAAGACCAAAATTGATGAAATAATCCACAACAAATGAACCATAGTTTCTACAATTACCAAAAGAAGATCTTAAGTGAATTTTGCAACCTGATGAATGATTCCCTCAGGTGCCAGAATTGAAAAGCAACTGATTTAAAGATGAAGTACAGGATCTTTAACAGGATAATATTTAAAGCACCTTGATGAGCCTCCTTGCTATTGACGGGAAAGCAGAAAAGAACACAACTGAAGCCCTCAGTTGAGATAAGACAAAATTAAGTATCTGGTTGTCGGTTACTTGATTTAGAAGATACAGTGAACTTCTTAAGTAAGACTTGATTAGCGGACTTGCAGTCTTCCACTCTGGTTTATTTTTCACTTTTAGAAGATTTACTTTGCTCAAAGAATCTGAAATTCCCAACATTCTGCGGAAAATGCCATCTGCCTCACAAAGAAGAAACATCAATATCTTAGAGAACACTTCTCTACTTTGAATTCTTCCAGCCATAACTTCATCAGAGTCAATGCCATAACGACATGCAAATTGAAACCCGCTAAGTAGATTACGAAGTGCTGGCCCATTTGGCTCTTCCTTAACTAACCAACACCAAACATCTATGGTCGGGCTTGTGAGGACCTTATTATCAGTGTCTCCTACTCCATCTGGAAAACTTGTATCATCTTCTTCATCTGAATACTATAAAGCAAAGATTATTCTGAGAGATGTCAAATATAGTAATAATGTAAAGCAAAGCACAAATAGGGGAAAAAAAACGTAGAGGAAAATACAGCTTAAATTACTCAACAAAGGCATGAGATGTGTATTGTGACTTGATGAAGAATAATAATAGAAAATTTTAACCAAAACGTGAAACAAGAAAACATGATATACTTTCCTTAATCAGTAAGCTTGTTGTTTCCTTTGGTTTCCAGAAATAAATTCCAGTTTCATTTTTCAATCTACTAAGTGTTGTAATAAGTCTAGACCCACAAAGCGGGTCCATGCATAGAGCACGTCTAAGGTTCAATTCAGAGCCTGACTCAACTTAAACAAAGCCCAGACAACGCTTGGTCCAATACTAATACTAAATTTTCCAACAAAGATCAAGTTGCCATTTATATCTTCACAGAATCCTTGCCCAGCAAAATAGTGGAGCTTTACTATTCCGAGCTATGATTTGTAAAGCAAAGGCTTAATCCCAGAATTCTGGGCCGTGCCAGTAAAGGACTTCAGCACCCCACAAACTCAAGACTAGGAAGTACAAAATACTCCTCCATATTGGAGCCAATCATGCACCAGTACAGAACTGGGACAGGTCAGCTATACCGAGCAAAAATATCCAGCTAACATATTGAACGAACAGTAAATGACAGGGGTATACATTCGTGAGAGGGGGAGGGGGAGGGGGAGGGGGGGGGGGGGGNGGGGGGGAGATTTTCGTTGCTTATTTACTTTCAGCTAATATTCTTTCTTTTCTTGTCAAAGAAAGCGACAAAACAAACAATGAACTCATTTTGTAGTTTTTTTTTTTCAAACTTCAGAAAAAGGCAGTTCCTGCCAATAAATTGAGAAATATAGTGTATGTGCTTTTTAGCGTTACCAAATGTTAAGAATCATTTCTTACAAGTTCTTCTCTCCGGGAAATTTCCATGTCATGTCGGCATTTTTCCAAAAAGCTTGAGAAGTCCGGTTCCTATAAAATGCAAAAAGAGTAAAAAAGAAACAAATTGTCAAAAGATGTCATTGAAATTTATTCTTAGCTCATGCAACAGATTACAAGTAATCTAGCCTACGACAACCAGTTCTTCTTTTCCATACAAATTCATCACCTTTTCTATCAAACTGTCCAACTTTTTCTTTTGTTCCACAAGCTCCAAGACAATTTCCTTGTTTTTTCTTGTTAAATCTTTCTGACCACTCTCCTCTGCGCACGTTTTAACAAAGTAATATCAGTCAAAAGTAAAGTAGTTCTCTGAAAGTAAGCAGGCAAAAGTATGTGCTTACCGGAAGAATCATTCTCTCTCTCGCTCTCAGAGATATAAGGGCAATCAGGATCCTGCATATTAGCCGAAAGATTAACAACTAAGAAAGAATAAACAGACAAAATCATATGTATCATTAGCAGATGCCCTTCTGAAGAGACGAGCATATTTTTACATGTTGGTGATGGCTTAGAAGTCAGTTTTAATGCGTCAACTCAATGTAGCACATCTAATGATGAAACTTTTTCATGGATATCATTTGATTTTTACTATTTAGATATAAGTCTAGATAACACATGTCCAAAAAATTAGAAGTTGGTAATGACAACCAACTCTACCTGTGCTTTGAATTACAGTCAACAACATTAGAAATTCACAAGGATAATGATAGCAAAATACCAGAGCCTAGATGATCAGGATTACTTGTTTCACTCTAAAGAGCATTACAAATCATGATAGTCAATTTCCCTGAAAAGGGACAGGTTCAGGAAGATTTGATTCCAGTGATATTCACAAATTTGCATCTAAAGAGACATGAAAGACAATTGGTAACTTAAAAACGACATCAATGATAGACTAAAAGCTATGGAAAGAGAATATTGAGAAGTTTGTTTCAGCAAATTGTACAACAAAGTTTCTGAAACAAATAGGTGCAACAAGATTAGGATGATATGTTCATCGGATAGTAAAAGAGGGCTAGCAAAAGAGTACCTCTGACAGATAGCCATCACTTTCTGAGACATCTTCATCCAAATCTTCATCATCTCCACCAAACAAGTTCTCAAGATAGTCAACAGATGCAGATCCACCTAAAGATACAGCTTCAGCATTTCTACAGAAGATAAAATTGAAGTTTAGTCAGGCTAAGGAAGAAAAAACAAACTATTCATTCCAATACTATAATATAATATCCAAACACAAGGAAAATTGGTAAATGCAAACTAACTAAACTTGGAGAAGGGTGGAGGAGTTTGTTTGTAGAATCAGTAGCAATAACAACTCCTGAGTTTGACGATAGACAAGTTAATCTCATACTTCAGGACATGAAAAAGTGTCCTATTGCAATATGTTAAAATGATGCCTCGTAAGATATTTTCAAGGCTCGCTATAGTTCGTAGCACAGCAGGGAAAACTAAATACAATAGATAAAATTGCATTTTCCAAATGGAAGGAAAAATTGCAATGTGTGAAAAGATGTCTTGTACTCTGATCCGCATTTGGCATGAATATAATATAAGTACAAGTAACAAGGCTACTATAATCCATCCAGAGTAATGCAATTGTTGCATGCAAATTATGCCCCACTAAAAGATTAGTAGGTAAACAATGGCAACAATCCATTACAACAACGACAAAATAACTGAGAAAAAAATTCTCACTCTTCTATGTTCTGTTCCGCTTTCATCTTCTCATCTTCCTGAGATCCATCCCCCTGACCCACTGCAACAAAAAGAAAAATCACATTTTGCCTCACAAATACAAATATTTAATAGCAAAAATTGCTAATTAACCTCCCTCCATTGTCAAATAACAACGTGATCACATATATAAGCTAAAAAAGCAACGAAAGACAACTGTATAGATCAATTTCTACTAGAATTGTTTCCTCCAAACATGAAATTTAGGTCGCGATTGGATTCAGTGACACTAGAACAAACTTAATCAAGTGAAAGCATTAAAAGATGAGATTGAGACCTCTACGAGGAGGTGCTCTTCTCTTGAACGTGGATTTGAGCTTGCGCCTCCGCTTGAGCACGGATTGGAGGTTCTTCTTCGCGAACTTCCTCGCCTTCTTCCCCAGCTTCTTCGCCATGGAGCGGTGGAGTGAGCGACGAAGCGAAGGAGACGAAGATGGAGGAGAGGGGGGAGAAGAGAAAGGAGTAGAGCGGAGTCTAGGGTTTAGGGGGAGCGATAATGGAGGAAGAGGGGTTTAGCGACGGGGGCGGAGGAGGTGCCGTATCCACCGTCCGATCATCTAGTGTTTGATCATCTTAGAAAATCAGGCTCGGGCCGGATCCGGGTAAGAATTAACCGATCGGGCCGGGTCGCACCTTTCTTTTTATTAACACCCGGCCCATTAAGGTGGATCGGCCCAGCTCGAATCTCCTTGAGAAAGAAATTTGTGAAAAGAATTAACTGCACCGGGTGTATGAGCCCATCCCATACTCCGCGCTCTAAAATCCTGTATAAAAGAGATCTGAAAATTAGAAACTAATTTATTAGAATGTGTTTAATAATATTTAAAAGACCTACAAATTCAAATCACAAATTATAATTCTTTTTTGTATTTATCAAGTTAAATTTTGATTTTAAAATAATTTTCATTAAATATTTAATATAATACTTGTAACTTACTTGATTAAAATTTTTTTTAAAGAGGTTTCATTAGTTGAGAGTTTTGATTGGTTAAGTTTTACACGTAACCAACGCATAAGGTGTTTCTGACTCGGCCATATATGGTTCATTAAATCAAATCCAACACGTTAAGATAACATATCAAATGGTCGTTACAAGTGTGTAGGTTTTTTATTCAAATTCTATTTATTACAGAAAATAAGATGAGCACGAATGCGCTCAAATAAATTTTAGTGTGTATATATAATTAAGTTGAGCTAGAATATTTTTAATAGTAGTACAACAGTTGCAATTTGTACTTCAAATTGTTTCATTTGCAAAAAAAGTTTTGTAATACCAATGTAACTAAAATTATAAACAACAACTATTCCAAACAGATATTAAATAAATGCTGAAGGGGTGATTATTGCCCTCAATATATCACTTGTTGTACTTAATCCTTAAAATTTTAAAAAGTGTACACTCAACCCCCTTAATAGATTAAAAATATGCAAGAAGATTACAATATTAAAATTAACATTGTTAAAAGTAAATATTTGACAGAATTAGAAAGGCAAGTTAGGGGAAAAGGTTAAGTGCTACACTGCTACTAGCGACAGTTTTTTAGAAAATTAAGTGCGCATTATTTTTAGGGAAAACTTCAAAAACCCCCCTGGTGGTTTCAATTTTTTTCACTTTAGTACCCTGTGGTTTAAAATGTATCAAGTTAGTACCTTGTGGTTTCTCACTTTTTCACTTTAGTACCCTGTGGTTTAAAATGTATCAAGTTAGTACCTTGTGGTTTCTCACTTTATCACTTTAGTACCCTGTGGTTTAAAGTGTATCAAGTTAGTACCTTGTGGTTTTGCATTTTATCACTTTAGTATCCTGTGGTTTTGATTTTGTATCAAATTAGTACCCTGTGGTTTTTTAAACTATAGGGTACTAAAGTGATAAAGTGAAAAACCACAGGGTACTAACTTGATACACTTTAAACCACAGGGTACTAAAATGAAAAAGTGTGAAACCATAGAGGGGGTTTTTGAAGTTTTCCCTTATTTTTATTTTAACGGTTAAATGTAATACATGATATATAAGAAAGAGTAAAGTGCGACGCCTCACTTTTCTGAGATCATTCATTCTAGAACTACTCTAGTCCTAACACGCTTAACTCTAATCTTTAAGTCATAACCACCGTCCAAAATGCTATAGTCGGATTGAGAGTTAAGAGTGTTTAGTCCTATTATCTCTTATATGTAAGACTATCTGGGATCTCATATTTTTCTCTTCTTAAGTACTGTCGTCTTCCTCTAAGCCTCCTTAACCAACCTTATGGGAATACCCACAACAGCCATCAACATAAGAACCTCATTCTTCCCGCTGTATAATTCCGACTCAGTTAAGACTTATTTTATATTTTCGTCTGGTAATTGACTCTGATACTAACTGTGGTACCCCAATTTTTAGAGAGTTATACATCCTAAAATTACTCTAATCTTAACATACTTAACTTTTTTAACCTTTTAAACTTAGTCACTGTCCAAAATATTATAGTATAATTAAGAATTTTTAGTCTTACTATCTCTTATAAATAAAACTATCTGGAGTCTTATATAAAGTGTAATCTTTACCTAATAATAATAATAAAATGATAATGATAAGATCAAGAGAAATTAATATATTGTGTATTTTATCAATCTATTCAAAAATGATATATCAGCTACATGGACGGAGACTTTTCTTCCGTATTCATTCTTTTCCCCCGACACAGAGCTAACTTTGGACGAGTCTCATCACCAGCCGTCAGATCTGAAGATCACACACCACCGTCCGATCGAGAAACCATCACCTACACCTAGTCCACCCTATCCTCCGTGGACTAGCTTTTTTTTTTTTTTAGGTAAAACTTCAAAAACCCCTTGTGGTTTTATAGTTTCTCACTTTTCCCCCCTGTAGTTTAAAATGTATCAATTTGCCCCCCCATAGTTTATTTTTTCTCTTTTTCTTATCAATTTCATTATTTTTTTTTCTTAAATCAGTGATAAAGTTAAAATTAAAGGGTACTAAAATGAATATTTGATAAATCTAGATGGGTATCTGAAGTTTTTTGTATATAATGTAATAAAATATTGACGAAAAAGCTACCAAAAAAATAAAAACGAAACCACAGGGGGGCAATTTGATACATTTTAAATCACAGGGGGGCAAAGTGAGAAACTACAAAATCACAGGAGAGGTTTTTGAAGTTTTTCCTTTTTTTTAACTTATTTAAACAACCATAGCTGGAGCACTTCTTTAAAAGTTTAAATTACTGGAACGTAAAAATACTCGAAAAGTCGATATTTAGTACAAGAAATTTCATAAGCAAATTTTCGTTATAATTCATGTAATGTTTTTTTTTCAAAATAATTATTGAGTACAACAGGAAATATATCGAATTTGTTCATATAATTTTTACAATTTGTAATAGCATTATGAATTTTATGGTACCAAAGTCTCCTAGGCATGCACCCAAAATTCAAGTAGACCTATGGCGAAGAATAATAAAGCTATTTTAATTAGTTATGATGTCTAAACAATTATTTATCATCTACTTAATTTTATTTTAAAAAATAAATTTGTTTTTAAAATAAAATTACAAGTAATGGAGATTTTAAAGCATGTTTGGAATTGAGAGTGGCCAAATGTTATAAATTTAGTTCTTTATTTTTATTACATAATAATGTACAGAACTTTTCTGAACTATAAATCATTGTGAATCGACTATCCAATCTTTTAAAATTTTAATTTACTATATAATATTTTAATTTATTTAAATTGAGTCAATCAACGACACTTTGACTTTAAATTTTGAAAAATGTCATTTATCTTTACAGATTTAGTTAGTATACTGAAAATAATTCTGACAACTATAAATTCATTAAAATGAAAAAAAAATAGCTTAAATATCAAAATCAAAGTGTATTTAACTTACTCAGATCAAACAAATTGAACAACTAAATAGTAAACTAAATTTTTAAAAGGTCAGATAGTAGATACAAAATGGTTCATAGTTCATAAAAACGTTCTATACATGTCTACCCTTTTTCGGAAACACAATAAATACTATATTTTAATCAAAATAGTTTGATATGCAAGACGTACGAATGTGAAACAATCATGCTTTAAATTTAGGATCTCAAATACCAACCATCTGGTCATTTACAACTTGCTCTAGTAACTATCAATTTTATTATATTACTTTTTACTACACATAATAATATTTGATGTTCGTATTTTCGTTCATAACCAAAGGAGATGAGGAGGCAGTAGAAGGACGTCTTTTATGTAGCAGTTACACCACATCAATAATATATAGCTAATCAAATACCACAATTTTGACAAAAAAGTATAATAAAAATAGAATAAACTTCAAATGCCACTCCTATAATTTTACATTTTCTCACTTTAATATCCAATGATTTAAAGTATATAAATTTAGTACTCTATTATTTCATTTTTCTCTTTTCAGGAGCTCCTCCATTAACATTTTGTTAAATTATATATAAAAAACTTTAAATACCATATTTAGATTTATGGAATATTCACTTTGATACTTTTTAGTTTTAACTTTGTCACTGATTTAATGAAAAAAATTAGTAAAGGAAAACTTTAAACACCCCATCTAGATTTATGAAATATTCACTTTGGTACTTTGTAGTTTTAACTTTGTCACTGATTTAACGAAAAAAATTAGTGAAGAAAATAATAAAAAAAAGAAAAATATGAGGTGGTGGACCAAATCCATCTAACAATTTCTCTGACATTGCTGGGGAAGTTGATCTAAAAATTCCCCACCACCGAAACAGGGAATCTGCTTTCCTTGGTATACATTTATTAATGGCCAGAACCTTTTTCCTCTCCACTTCTTTTATTCCTCTCTCTCTCTCTCTCTCTCTCTCTCTCTCTACTTTTTCGTTTTAAAGTATTGGTGTGTGAGCTCTCTATCGCAACCACTTCTACATCTATCGTGATCGCGTAGATCCCCTGGTGCTCCCGATCCACTAATCCACATGGCTTTTCTCCGATCGTATGTAAGTTTTTCGACGCAGATCGAAGCGATTTAGGGTTTGATCAAGTATCTCTCGCCTGATTTGGCTTTTTTGGTCATTTTCCTGGTTAAAGTTGGATTTCTTCGGATTTTTGTGGGATTTCGGTTTTTTTTAGGGTTATTTTCTTGTTACTATCTCATCTAGGGCCGATTCCGAAGTATAGGGTTGGCTCTGATCCTTGTTCGCTGCTATTTCTCTGATCTTTTGTACGGATCTTAATTGGAGTTTTTTTTGTTCTCTTTTGTAGAGATTTTAATTGAATTTGTGTTAATTGTTTAGGTTTTTGGGTTATTTATGTGTAGGAACACGTTTTTGCTAGTATTTTGACTGTAAGCATGTATTTTCTTAATTTAGAAATCATTTTGTAGAGAAAGTAATAATTTGCCCAATTCATTTGTGATCTGATCTTCATCACTGGGTGCATGTTCTTCAAATTACTGTAATATGCCTATATATCTTATTTAGATCTTTGTTTTATGTACATTTAGATGGTGTAACTCAATCCTGATGATGCGGGCTCTGCAAGTTTACCCTGTAGTTTAGGATTTCAACGCAACTATTCATCAAAGACACTGATTTGCTGTTTATTGATCTTCCTCACCTCTTGTGTCTATAAAATGGTACTACATATGTGTAGTAGTTGTTCGTGTGCGTCTTGTATATACAGTTAAATGAATTGATTTGACCGGGAGAATCGAAATTACTTTGCTCCCCATATATGGCTTTATCAAACTTCTACATTCAAGAATGGAATGGAGTGTTGGTAGGAATTTTTATTTTTAACAATAATCTCTCGAGCTTGCTTCGTATCGTGAGTTTCGAGATGCTTATTATGTGGTGGACATCAGCCTGAGTCTTTACTGAATCATCCCTTGCAGAAACACAAAACCAACCTTATGATTCTAAGCAGCATCTCTTTTTCGTGAAATGTCTCATATTATGAAGAGCTTCTTTAGAACACCTTTGTTTGCTTGTTTGTTTTCTTTAAAATCTGCACTTGTTTCAGTCAAATGCGTCCTCTGGCATGGGTGTTGCCGAGGACTGCAAGGAGACATTCCTTGAGCTTCAGAGGAAGAAGACGCACCGCTATGTAATATTCAAGATCGAGGAGAAGCGAAAGGAGGTTATTGTGGAGAAGACTGGAGGTGCTGCTGAAAGCTTTGATGATTTTATGGCCTCTCTTCCTGAGAATGATTGCCGATACGCCATCTATGATTTCGACTTTGTTACCGAGGAGAACTGTCAGAAAAGCAAGATATTTTTCATTGCCTGGTGAGCTTCATCTTTTCAAATCTTTCTGTTTTATGTAGTCTTCTCATTTATCTCTGAGGATTTAATCCAATTAAAAGTAAGTTGGTTTTGCCTTATCAATTTACTATAGCATCTACAACTTTATAATTTCTGCAACATATGTTGTGGTCTCTGTTGTTGCGAATGGTTTATTAATCTTCCGAAGTGAGCTATAGCTGATGTATGAATGTGAATTATGTGTTCCGATGACAATATATACTAGAGAAGTATTCTATTTTTCATGTTTTCTTTTGAAAAAGAATTGTCTTCTTGAATTCCTACTTGGTCTTTTCCACTTTTCCTCAGGAAAGAGTTTTCTGCACCTTCTGGAACATGAATTTTGAGTATTTTTGAATATCGGCTTGCTTATTGAATTCGTGTCTTACAGCCATCCTGCGCCAGCTAAGACTTTTCTTAGCGGGAACCGCAATCTGATTAATTTGTATAGCAGTCTGCTATATATAGCAAGCAAACGCACTTTTCCTTATTCAGAAAATCTTAGCAATGTCCTTTCTCTTTTGCACAAAATCCTTCATTCTATTTTCTTCTCTTGTCGCGTGATTGTCCTCCTCTTTGGCAAAATCAAGATGTATATGGTAGGATCTGAACAGTAAATTGTTTAACATGCGTGTGTTCTTCAATAGACAAGCTGTCCCAAGCAAGCTATATTTTGTCATTAAGTTCATGGCTAAACACATGAAGAAAGCTAATCGACTGAAAATACTTGTTTATGAAGAGTCAGATGAACAAATGTCCCATTTACAGCATTGCGCCTTAGAGGAAGTTCTAGAAAAATGAGTAAGACATATTAGATGATGATGAGTTTTCTAAGCATAGATGGTCTACCAAGTAAACTAATTGAGTTGACAAATAATTTACTTGCTTATGTAGTGTTGAGGATGATCACTAAGGTTGGTGAGCTTCATTTCATTTTGTAACAATATACCTCATGCTGTAACCTTCCACTTTGATGTGTGGTGGTGACCTACGGGGATGGAGCAGTAATGCTCAGCTAGTGTGAGAAACTTTCTTTTGAATCCTGCGGCAATTTATGTGGAGTAAAGTGAACATACTTTTGTTACATACAGTGTGTCAGGATGAACTTCTTCCTGGGTATTCTCTTTTCACCATTCATGAAGATAAAAAATTTCTGCTTGTTCCAAACTACATTAGGATGCCACTCTCCATTAATTTCCAGTGACCCCTAGAAATAATTGAAATCATGCTTACATTGTATGTTTAATGCTTCAACTGAGACTTTCATCCTTTCTTTACTTATTTACATTGTTTAACTGTGTATGCTATTCGTAATTCGCATTAGGTCCCCTTCTGTGTCCCGAATCCGTGCTAAGATGCTCTACGCCACGACCAAGGACCGGTTCAAGCGCGAGATCGATGGGTTCCACTACGACATTCAAGCCACCGACCCCTCGGAGCTGGACATCGAGGTTCTTCGAGACCGTGCACATTGAACTGGATTATTCAATAGGAGATGGATTCAAACAGCCATGTTCCCTGAAAAATATCACTTATGAGGGAAAAAATTATTTAGATTCCATTCAACTATGTTACAACTTGGTTATGAGCTTGGATGTATTATTGAAGTGCTGCTTGAGATATATCTATCAATGAGATGTGAGCTTGTAAAACTGGTACAATACAACAGCTTTGACTGGTGGAATATTGCCTTATTATGATATGGTGATATTGTGATAAATAGCTATCACAAGAGGGCATGATACTCCAAAATTCCAAATAAAGGAGTCTTCGCTTTACTCCTATCTCACTCCTCCTCATATTTGTTCTTAAACTGGATGTAGAACAACAAAAAGTCAACTTTTATAAGGTAACCAACCAGTATATATACTGAAACTGGAGAGAATGTGCTCTTCAAATCCCACATTTCAAGAGCCCCTTTTTCTTAAACAAAAAGGGGTGTGAATCTTCTTTGGTTTGTCGATCTTTTGCAATTGAGATCTTCTACGATTGAAGTGTTCGAAAATTTTGATACGAATTTGCAATTTTATATTGCATAATGTGTTAGAAATTTTCTGCTCACCGAGTTTGCACAGTAAATTGAATTCAGTTCCTACTTCAGTTAGTTTATCTTGTTTCTCATCAAAACAACTCTCTTAACACCAATTCACAAAATCACAATGGGCATGCGCAGAATCAAATATAAAAAAATAAATAAACTTTTACACGTAAGTGAATCAATCATGACGAGACACGTAACTATTTATAGTAAATTAGCTATTCACTATTTCATTTTATTTTATTTAAAAGATCCACTTAAATTAATCCTCCTTTCCTTAAAAAAATTCGTTCCCGATTCCTTTTATTTTTTATTTTTTTTCTTTTTCCTTTTTTAATCTTTATACCTAAAAAAGGCCAAAACATCCTACTCATCCACTTTTCCCGACCTAACCTATCCCTCAATCCCAACCGTTGAAACGCATCTGCACCGTCCATTCGCGGGACTGGCCGACAAAGTCCACCTTATCGTGGGCCCCACATCCCCTCTCGTGCATCAAATCTAGTCCTTTATATTTACGGAAAAAAGCAATAAAAGGTAAAATTGTATAAGGAAACCTCACCTATAGTAGGAGTCTGAAATAGCCCCTTCGACTTTTGTGTTTTTTTCAAGGATATACACCCGAAAATAAAGAAAACAACGAATTAATTTTTTTAAAAAAGTTTAAATATTAAAGAAATTAATTTGACTATTAAATAAATAATGACTGTTGTTGATAAGGTGTAAATTTGTATCGCTTTTTCAGTTTGCAGATAGCATTACGCTAATAAATATTTTTACTAATTAAATTAGAAATTTTATAAAATTTAAGAAACTTTTAAAAGTTTAATTGTGTTGAATATATTTTATGTAATAACAATGAAGAGTTTTTTAACTGTTAATAACTAATAACTAGTTCATTCATTAATTTAATAATTTTATAATTTAATTTAGAAAATAAGTTTAAATTAAAAATATTGAAACTTGTGTACAGATGAAAATAAATTCAGATGGATAGAACTTCTGCCCTAATACGCCCTAAACGGACAGTAAACAAGGATCAAAATTATAAAAAAATATATAATCTATTCTGATAAGCCAAATAAATAGAGTGAAAAATGTGATACCATTTTTTTAGTTTAAACCATCTTGATCCGTCAAAAATTTACTCTAGTTCTGATCTTTCCCGTATGGAGCGATAAGTAATGTCAAAAATAAAATTAAAATTAACTCTCCATGAATCTACCCCGATTGGACTATAAAGTATAAACAGAGTGAGAGAGGGAACCCTTTACCCCCATCCATCTTATTTGCATCCATCCCTAAACTTGCATAGCGTGGTAATAATAATACGGGAGTTGTAGCGTGGATTTCAAATTTTCTATAGTTAGAAGAGTTTCCTAGAATTTTCATCATTCTATAAAGTCTAATCCCGTACCCGTTTAGTTCTCTACTCCGGCGCGTCTGTCTCACCGTCGCGCCCCCCAAAACCCCTCGCTCGTCGTCGTCCTCCTCCGCCGCCAAAACCCTAATAACAATCCCTAGCCCTAGGAAGGTCCTTATTAAACCCTAGAGCCTCCTCCGCCATGAACGGCTACTTCTTCGAGCACGAGGACGGGTTCTCCGCCCCGCGCCTCTTCTCCCAGGGCGTCTCCTACACCTACGACGACGTGATCGTCCTCCCGGGCTACATCGACTTCCCCGCCGACGCCGTCGACCTCTCCACCCGCCTCTCCCGCCGGGTCCCCCTCTCCATCCCCTGCGTCGCCTCCCCCATGGACACCGTCTCCGAGTCCGTCATGGCCGCCGCCATGGCCGCCCTCGGCGGCGCCGCCGTCGTCCACTCCAACGCCTCCCCCTCCCGCCAGGCCGCCGCCGTCCGCGCCGCCAAGTCCCGCCGCCTCCCCTTCGTCTCCCAGACCCCCTTCTTCGCCCCCTGCGACGCCATCCCCGACTTCGGCGACGCCGCCGCCTACGCCCTCGTCACCGAGTCGGGAACCTCCACGTCCAAGCTCGTCGGCGTCGTCGCCGTTTCCGATTGGGAGGGGGTCTCCGACAAGAAGGGCACCCCTGTCTCCGAGTACATGCGCCCGGCCCCGCCGTCGTCGGCGTCTGCGTCCTTCGATTTCGAGCAGGCCGCCGCGTTCTTGGCCGACGAGGGCTTGGATTGCGCGCCGTTGGTGGCGGAAGACGGGGAGATTTTGGATCTGATCACCGCCAAGGACATTGAAACGATCCGCTCTTACCCTAAGCTCGGAAAACCCTCGCTGGGCTCAGATGGGAAGTTCGTAGTTGGGGCCGCGATTGGGACGAGGGAGGAGGATAAGGAGAGGCTCGAGCAGTTGGTGAAGGCGGGGGCGAACGCCGTCGTGGTGGATAGCTCGCAGGGCAACTCTATATATCAGCTCGATATGATCAAGTACGCGAAGGGCAGGTACTCGGATCTTGATGTGATTGGGGGGAATGTGGTCACGATCGCGCAGGCGCAGAATCTGGTCAAGGCCGGAGTTGATGGGTTGAGGGTGGGGATGGGTTCGGGCTCTATCTGTACAACCCAGGAGGTTTGTGCTGTCGGCCGAGGACAGGTAAGGATCAGAATTTCTTTACCTTTTGCTTTATTCTACTGAATTTGCTGTCAAGGGAGTATACTGAGACTGTTAAATTGTCTATTGATTATTCGTGATAAGTACCGAGCAATTAGTTAATGATGATAAGAAAATTACTCACTTTCTTGAATTTATTTGAGTTTGTGTAGCTGATATATTTAATTCTGTTTGGCTTTTTTAGCAATCATGTTTATACTATGTAGTGGTTATGCAGCATTTGACCAACCTGAGTTTCTTGTTTACACTCCTTTTCGGTGTGAGTAGCACTTTCCACGTGCAACTTGATTCTAAACACGCCAAAAATAGCGCTTTCCTCTTGCAATTTGATCCTAAGTACTCTTTTTGCTTTTGTTTGCCTAGGCAACTGCAGTGTACAAGGTTGCATCTTTCGCCAGGGACCACGATGTGCCAGTGATAGCTGATGGTGGGATTTCAAATTCAGGACATATTGTTAAAGCTTTGGTGCTGGGGGCATCTACTGTTATGATGGGCAGTTTCCTAGCTGGCAGTCATGAGGCTCCCGGGGTCTACGAGTATAAGGTATGCACTTCAGCACAGAAAAAAGAAGAAGAAAGGCACGTGGATGAAAAGAATATAGTTAGGGGTTGTTATCGTTGGTATTCTTTTTCAATATAACATGAGACTGGCATTAGCTTTTTATTCTTATTACACCTTGTATAGATTCATATTGTTTTCTGACTATACTGATTAATAGGTGATTATGTATCATTGATCATCTTTGCCTATATTGTATTTATTAGAGATATACTATAATAACCTAGCTAGGGCATTTTTTTTTTTTTCTGCCCCCCCAGAATACCTTATATCCAGTGCTTATGTTACAGTTATTTGACTTCCTCCTCCCTTTCTGACACCGTGTTTTAGTACTCAGTCGTGGTTATTTAACTTCATTGTCTAGAATTATCTGATCTTACAATGCTGTCTGTATAATCGTAATTATAGCCTATGTGTAGGTATGGTGTTGGAGTTGCCGCTTTGCTATTCATTCAACAGTGACTATGGTGTTTTGACTAATTAAGATAGTCACAAGTTCCCTGTTAATGGTTGGAAGTTTTTAATGTATTTAGATATTGTTGTAGCCAAAACCAATATGCAGCTGTACTCTTGTTTCTCTGCTAATCAACTTCCATGTTGCAATATAGTTTCTTAGAACGATTAAAATGCCTTCAATATTTAATTAATAAATTTTACATAAATGCCGAGCATGCTATCAGAAATTGATGATGCCTTTTCTTTTAAATTTCAAAGGACTTTAGACGGCCATCTGCCTTTTGTGATATCCACTTTTTCACACATTTTTTTGACATTGTCTTTCAATATATTGCTGCTCAATCGAACACATTTAAGCTCGCTTTTTTGCACCTAGTCATGCGGAAGGTGTACAGTGTGCATCATTATGCGTATCATTTTCTCTTGTTACAAGAATTATTGGTAACCCTCCTTGCAAGATTCTCCAGCAAAAACTTAGGACTATTGTCTCTTTCTACTTCACATTTAGATCCCTTCTGTTTCACAATTTACGTTTGTAGGATGGCAGGCGGGTCAAAAAGTATAGAGGCATGGGTTCTCTTGAAGCTATGACAAAGGGGAGTGATGCGCGGTACTTAGGGGACGCGCTCAAGCTGAAAGTTGCCCAAGGAGTTGTCGGAGCGGTAGCGGACAAAGGGTCTGTATTGAAGTTTATACCTTATACAATGCAAGCTGTCAAGCAGGGATTTCAAGATCTTGGCGCATCCTCTGTGCGGTCAGCTCATGATCTTTTACGGTCAGAGGTGCTAAGATTAGAGGTACTAACTAAAACCTCCCTCTTAAAGTTTGACCTTTCCGAGTTCTTTTCTAAGAGAACTCCATAATAGTAATTTACATGGGCTGAACACGCGTATAACTGTTCTTGGTATTCTTTTCATTTTGCTATATGGTAAGAAGTATATTATGCTAATCAAGAAGAAAGTGATGTCCTAATATACAGACCTGGTCCTATGCACAAAACATGCCTTCACATACAAATTTCGTTCTCTGCGGAAATTATGCCTGGTACATTACCAACATCTATTACAATCCCAAAATAATTGTGGAAGATGTTCTAATAACTCCTAACATGTATCAATTATGCTTATAAGATATCCTAGTCGGTATTTCTGAACCTTCTGTTGTCCATGAAATATAATCGTTTTTTTGGATTTTGATGTTACTTTGATAAAATAATGGTAAATAAGAAATTGCGAAAAACTTGACTTGTGACAATTAAAAACATGCCCAAGTAATTTCCGTACTTTATGATCTTTTTCCTTACAACTATACAAAAATGATGGCAGCTTACGATATATACTAATGGCAGCCATTGTTGCCATCCATTTCCTACCTTTCAACTTTTAGCCTAACCTGAAATCGTGCTTTAACCAACTTTTGGCCTGGAAGTGAGTCGTCTGTGCTTAAAAATCACCTTCTCTTTGTAGTTTGCCTTTCATTCGAACTGTTTTTGCACCTTTTGCTTGTTAGTGTCTTGTTAATACTTAATTGCCAATCCTTTCGTCATCAACTTAGCTTGCCATATCCCAAAATTATTACCAATAGCACCATGCACTAGCCTCAGCCAGGAATCCTCTTTATTACCTTAAGCCCAACTTGAGACTTCAATGTATATATTTTTTTCCAACCATCTTTTTTGTTTTTTTTAAAACTCCAGGTCCGAACAGGAGCTGCCCAAGTCGAGGGAGCAGTCCACGGCTTAGTCTCATACGAGAAGAAGGCCTTTTGAGGATGCTGCCCGAAATCCTTTTCTCGAGTATAATCGGCAACTGCAACTGTGAAAAGTATGAGCTATTTATGGATCGCAGTTATATCCAACGCTTTCAATAGTCTGAACACTTCATGAGGCTCCTCACGTACTCTCTGCTATTTCCTTTAAATTATGGTACTACGTGAACCCTACTTAGTATTATCACTACTGTTTGTTCCTCTTCTTTTTTCCTCGAGAAAAGGATATGTACCTTGCATTCTGTTTCGCATCAGCAAATGGAATCTTTTGCTCTTTAATGGTCCTAACCTGGCAATTCTAGTGGGTGTGCTAAGTGACTCGGACAGTTCACCGCTGCTTCCACTCTTTTTCTCTTTTTGTTTAGGAGGAATCTAAAATGTTACAAACAGCCCCATGTGCTATATAGCTCGATTGCTCGCTGCATGTTACTTTCTGCGGTTTCGAGTGTTAACATTTTGCTACTCTATATTCCATGTTCTGATTTTTTGTAAGGACCTGCCAGATAAAGTGAGCACGCGAAAAGCACCGTTCTCATTGAAACTCTCTATTGCTTTGTAATTTGTAGTTGTCCATTTAAGCGCAATTTGATTGCTTACGAAGTAAAGCGAACAGTGATGAACCATTTTTCCTTTTTTTTTTTTTTTTNCCTTTTTTTTTTTTTTGATCTTATCTAGTGACTTAGTTCAGTTTCGCTAGACTATTCCAGGATTGCAGTCCCACTAATTTTGTACTGCTTTGAGGTTACTGTTGTTGCTCCTAAAGAAAAACTCTAAACAATTACTTCTATTTGGACTTTGGATGTTGATTCAAGGGACCCCTGACTTACAATTATCTCCTTGTGACAAGATAAATGTTTATCGTACATCGTAAACTATGACACATAACATTATGATTAAGCATGTCACTCATCTTCTACTATTCTTAGATTTTTTGCATATCCAATGGGGCAAAACAAATGGTTGTCTCTAAGAGATTCTCTTGTTTCTCACGGAATGTATTTGTTATTATGCGTCACCTTATCAATCAATTGTATTAATTGGAGGGAGAAATGAGTATCTAATTTCTAATTTTTCATTAGCTTGGAGTAGAAATGTAGCATGCATAATCATATCTTCCCCCTTCTTTGCTTAAGAAGCATTAAAGTGGGAAAGGCCAAGGCCATCATCATACCCACCATTGATAAATAATGGTAGTAGAATTCAGATTAATGTAACATTTTTTATAATTTGAATTCTATTCTGATATTGTTGCTTTTTTATATTAGATTCATGCAAATTCCAATTTAGATATAGGATTTTGATCTCTAATAAGATTAAGTTTTTTTTAATATACAGCATAAATTTTTTTTCAATACACAGAATCGATTAACGAAATAATCATATTTTTATCATATTAATTAAAACAATAATAGTTTAAAAACATGGTCGCATAATAATCTGTAGGCACATTTGGATGGATGGTCAACGGATCACCTCTGCGACAGCTGTTCACTCCGGGGACGACCAATCATAAAGCTCCAGGGTGTCCGCGCGATTCTCAGCCGTCCGATCCACAATCAACCGTTGTAGGATTCCACGATCCGCCACCACACCGATACTCCCGGTGTAACAGACTCACACCAATCTCTCCTATCCGTCCGCTCCACCGAAGCATCCCACGCTTATGCTCACCTCCCATAACACCACTCTTATTAGGCAATTTTACAAATAAACCCCTGAATTTAATTTATTAAAAAATAGTTCCATTTATTTATCTAACTGATCCGGATAGAATTCACCAATCTTCAAAAAAATAAAATAAAATAATCGATGTAACATTTCACATCTAATTAAAAAAATGATTGAAACAATAAAATTATTATATTATTGATAAAATAACTGTTTAACGTATATTTAAATACGTTGTTATTGACATAAATTATTAAATTTGATAAATTATTAAAAAAAAGTTGATAAAATTTTCAACTTCTTTTTTTTTTGTTTGTTAAAATTATTTTATTCCACAAAGTAAAAGCTTCCCAAAGAAAAAACAAAAAGAAATAGCTGGTGGGGCCATTTAAGATTTTTTTTTTAAAAGTAAACTTCAAATATCATTTCTGTGGTTACACACTTTCTTAGTTTAGTATCATGTGATTTAAAGTATATCAATTTAGTATTTTATGATTTTATTTTTCTCTTTTCATCCGTCTCTTTGTTAACTTTTCGTTAAATTATATACAAAAAATTTTAGATACCTATCTATAGTTTATCAAATATTCACTTTAATACTCTTTAGTTTTAACTTTGTTACTGATTTAACGAAAAAAAATAGTGAAGGGGATAATAAAAAGATAAAAATAAAATCACATGGTACGAAAGTGATACACTTTAAACTACAAAGTGCTAAAGTGATAAAGTGCGAAACTACAGGGTGGTCTTTGAAGTTTTTCCTTTTTTTTTTTTTTTTTTTTTTTTTTTTTTTTTTT